>NC_134408.1:68888704-68943704 GCF_038048845.1 Mixophyes fleayi
GCTCTGTCTCTCCCAGGATGCTCCTCTCTCTCTTCGCCCTCTGGTTTCTCAGTCTTCTTAGACTCCGCCCCCTTTTCATAATAGCTTTCTGGGAGATGTGGTTCCTCCTCCTGGGCTGGTAAATAGTTATATCCATCCCTTTGCTTACTGATGCAATTGTGATTATTAGCCCCTGGGTGCTCAAGTCCAATTGCAGCACCCCCAGGGGTTACATTATATATATATATATATATATATATATATATATATAAAATCAATCATCATCATCATCTATTTATATAGCGCCATTGATTCCGCAGCGCTGTACAGAGAACTCATTTACATCAGTTCCTGCCCCTTTGAAGCTTACAGTCTAAATTCCCTAACATACACACATAGACAGAGAGAGACTAGGGTCAATTTTGATAGCAGCCAATTAACCTACTAGTATGTTTTTGGAGTGTGGGAGGAAACCAGAGCACCCGGAGGAAACCCACGCAAACACAGGAGGAAAATACAAACTCCACACAGATAAGGCCATGGTCGGGAACTGAACTCATGACCCCAGCGCTGTGAAGCAGAAGTGCTAACTTCTGCCTCACAGAGCTGGGGTCATGCTAACTATATATAGTGCTAACTATATATAGTGTATGTTTTTATTTAAATCATCCTTAGGGTTAAGTAAAACTTGCAGTGTCACAGCTCTTAAGCTTAGAGTTGAAGTCACAGAGGAAACGGTTCATCTTTAATGTTTTGTTATGCTCTGGAGTGGCACTGAATTAGACAGTGAACTCCAAGTTACGTAACAGCTTTAGAATTCCTTTGCATTTTACAAATTAAAATTCATGTTTAGTTAAAAGGGAATTTCACTCATAATTGGTTTCATTCAGATCCCCAGTTGATGAGAAGATGACTAGCAAATTATTGTTAATAACTATTCTGCTGCCTTGTGGTGGAAGAATATGCCAATATTAAAGTTTTTTGTTTGTAACTCATCTATTTGTGAGCTGGGGATTTCAACTAACATTTATCAATTTACTTTAAAATGTTACTATTCTGGACTCTGACATTATCTTCCTTGCCAATTCAATACAATAAAAATTGGGAGGCAGCCAGGATTAGTACGAATATTTTGCATTGTAGCATTAATGTTGTAGCCCTCTAAAAGAAACCCTTGGTGCAGCAGAAAAGCTAACCATTTTAAATCTTGTTTTAACCAGAGAGTAGAAAAATAACAAAAAGTGCAAGTTTTCTTGCTATCAATTGAAGGGTATGAATTTAAACACAAATAAATGATCAGATTTTCTCCTTTAATTTATGTGCACTATAAAATGTTTGCAAGAGAATATTTCAATTACCATATCTATGTTACAAAATAACTTCAGACATAGTAATACAAATTTGCAATGGTATTAGGTGCATACACATTATTATACATTTTTCTTGGGAAAACAGAATAATGGACCTATTTAATTTAGTAAAGAATGGTTAACAGTCTTGTGCTTTTCAATCTCACTGTATATCACATTTTAAACATTATATAATAAAATGGTTTAAAATAGCATAATTCCTTTGACATTTATAGTGTGCGTGGAAACCTCACAGATTACAGTAGCCACATTTGGGGGATGAGGGCCCTCAAAGCACCCAGTCAAGACAGACCAGCTTTTACTACATTAAACTGGAAAGGGAATTTTATGTAGAAGAAGGTAGCTGCTATTCCACTACCACAGAAGCAGAAAATATCCTTGACTTGGTGCATTATTTCAGAATTTGAAATTATTCCCTAAATGAAAAATGAGGACAGTGGGCAAACAGTACCCCCTTTCACACGTCACTCATCCTTTGATGGGCAATTTGATGAACAATTATCAGGAAAAAAAAGGAAAAAAATAGATTCAATTAAGGTGACAGTGTGGCTTACTGTCGTGAAGGGGGGTAAGAACTAGGTGGACCCGAACAAGGAGATAGGAAGAAGATATACTGAGAAGGGAAGAGGAAGTAGGAGGCCCATGGTTTCCATACTCTCATAGTGAATGACTAATAAGTATTATGAAGAATGATAGTCTATTAATGACTGTCTGTAGTGTTGGAGCATGAGGTTGTTTTCAATCAGTGGCTGTCTGGCACATGGCAACCCCAGACTATATGTCTGAACATCTTATTCTGGTGAGTAGTGGCTGTCGAGATCCCAAGTCGAAGGAGGATGAACAGAAGGGAGAGGGGAACATTGAGATGTCCAGAACGGTGTAAGCTTTGGGGAATTTCCACCACATGTGGAGAATTGAGCCATCAATTGACCAGCCTTTCAATTATCTGCTGGATGTCATGATTCCCAATATGAAGACCACTGAGAGAGCGTAAGTAGAACAAAATGGTTTATTAGTAACACAAGTACACAGGTTAGGTTGCAATAAATGGTGTGGCAACAAGTACAGCAGGGTATGGCAGTTATAACATAGATATTTCGGAAAACCGCAGATGCAGAGAATGGTCAATAATATATTTGAAAGTGTAAGTGCTTAGAAGCTGGGTGGCAAGATCTGGTTCAGAGGCTGGAGAAGCACAATAAACCACGGTAGTCAGGATACCCAGATATCTCAAGAGGCACGAGGCACCAGAGGAGTCACATGTGTAAGAACTCAGGATATTTAGAAGGCACAAGGCACACGTAGGCAGACAGCCAGGAGACTGGAGCAGACATGGTGGTGTAAGTACTGCAGACACGGTAGCTGGATAGCTGCTACAGACTTTAGAAACTAGATTTGCTAGGTTAGCAATACACTGCAGACACAGTTACACAGAAGAATCAAACAAGCAAGGTATCAAATCCAGACTGTCCACCATGATACCAGGGAGAAGCAAGTGCGGAGACACAACACAGCCCAGTCAGGGGTCACAGAAAGAGGTGCCAAAACGGAGGGACAAGCAGAGGAAATCAATCAAGGATAACACATAGGAGAGCCAGCAGACAAAAAAGCAACAGATGAACTGGCAGAGACTGCTGGGACAGGCAGTATTTTATAGGCCAGAAACAGGTGCTTAGCAACCCAGAGTAATGAGCTTAGCTCTGGCAGGAGGAAGGAGAGTAGTCCAAATACCACAGTGGCTCCTTTGGTGAAACAGTGGTACTGCAGGCTGGACACATATAATGGCAAAATCCTACATAGTTCATGGTAGACAGGAGCTGCAGGAGGCAGATTGTGACACTGGATGAATTAGGGAAAATCTTGTTTAAGTTAGTGGGGACTAATTACTATCAATACAGGAGTTTATATGGATTCTATTTCAACTATATACAAATAGAACTACAGGGAATATTTATTCTTATTTCCTCCCAATCCTCTTTGTCCAGAGTCTCACTCAGATCCTCCTCCCAAGTTCATTTGTGCGGGTCTTTCATATCTGTGTCTGAGGATTTAAGTTCCCAATTCAGAGGTGATTGATATGAGACATCTGGTTTATGACTGTCTAAGGGAAATCGAATCAAAAACAGTCAATGCCCTGTCACATAAGTGAGATTATTAGATATATTGAATTTAGTTTTTAGGATATCAAATAAAGGGAAGCAGATGTCCTTAGTGATATCATTACAGTGTCTGATACCGCTTTCTTTCCATAATTCAAATGAAGTCAAGATGCAGCCAGTAGGAAATATCATATAGGATTATCAAAGAGTGGAATAATCTGAGTTGGAGTGGGAGATAATTTAAATGGCTTGTTTGTTTGTTTGATTGAATCCAAAGCGCTAGTTTTTGAGCACTAACTGAATGATGAAGAGATGCTTTTGGACAACTAGGTTGAGGGAGCCTGAGGAAATAGGAGAGAGGAGACCAAGGAATTACCAAAGCTCTCTGCTTCAATTAAGGGTCCAGACTCTTGTGGAACCAGGGGTGTTTAATAATAGGCACTAGGCCAGTTGCGCAGCCAGGTAGTAGTGTTAGAAATTAGGGACTTCTTGTTACGAAACTATTCCACAAACTATGTCTTGCAATTATAGCCATGGAACCAGGCATGTGATGAAAAACTTTGTACAGTTTATTGCAGAGAAAATAACAATCCAGGATGCAATGAACACAGACTGGGTCAGAACGTAATCAGATTTTTAGGAATAGCAGATAGCAGGAGAAATGCAATTGTCAGGTTACCTCCAGGAGAGATACAGGTGATTGGAATATGCTTTACAAGGAAACATGAACTGGTTCAGCATGGATATCCACAAACACAGAGAAAGCAGGCAGTGATCCAGGAAACAAACATAAGCAGGCTTAGGAACATCAATGACTAGCAAAGGATACTGGAATAGGCAGGCATATATAAGACACAGTCGGGTGTGGATGATTGACTAGCTGTGCTAGTTAACCCCTGGTAGTGGGAAAGGCAGAACATCAGCACCTCTGGAGGATCACAGGTACTGCAGGGTAAAATGCACACAGAGACACACGGCAAAACATAACAATCCTAGACCCCCACCCTGTCCAATCTGTGTAGAATTCAAAGCCTAACCCTTGTTCATTTCTTGCTCCATATGAATTGCGAGAAAAAAATAACTGCACCAGGGTATTATATTTCATATATATAGTGTATATAAGATCACCTCCTAATTAATAGGTTATCCAATTTTTTGTTCAAAGTACTAATCTAGATATTTGTCTGAAGGGTGCATCCAAATATATAGAACATAGGTATACACAAAGAGAAGAGAAACCGAAGAAGTATATAACGAGGCACTCCCGGGATGATCAATCATATATAAAATCATGAATTTAATTAGTATGCAATAAAAAGTTTTTATTAGTGGTTTCAAGAATGAGTAGTGAAATAATAAAAACAAAAGTGCTATGCGAAACAATAAAACTGTGAACAGTGATAAAATTGCAGAATCAACTGCAATGGCTTTGTTGTCTCATACATTTTCAAAGTAATAAACACTTTAATTTGTCTCTTATTTATTAACTCTGCTGTGTATTGTCACACTTGATGGCATGTAATAATCTTCCTTATATACAGGAGAAGAAGTATAAATGTGCTATTAAAGTTCATCCATCTAAGTTGATAAGAATGACTCCATGATTATATTAATGGATAAATAATCAGCATTCATAACTATAAAGAGCAGCTAACTAGGGTCCACTGTCAGCGAGATTATTCCAGGATATTTTGAAACCCTATTCAGTAGCTGTAGTTATCCTGGAGTGGAGTGCATTAATATCACAGCCACATAATTACCCAGGAAGTTAAAGTTACAGATTGTTGACAATCTATAAGCAATCAATCTAATATCAGGTAGAATCCCACTAGGACACAGAGATAAGATACCACACAATGTTCAGGCTTACTGATTAGACCGATTAATAATTTTTAGCGTCATAGAGTACAGCATCATATCAGCTGCACTTCCGAGCAGTAAATAGTGTGTCAAAAAAACTGACTGCCTAATAATTTCTATCAAGTAGCCAAGGTTGACGTGAATAATAGAAAAGCTGATAAGACACTATGTCTGCTAATTGCATAATAGGATTCTAGCTAATGCTCAAGGAGTCATAATGACAGGTGTTATTATTTTGATACTCCTTCTTGAAACCAATAATAAAACCTATTTAATGCATACTGATAAAATTCATGATTTTATATATTATTGATCACCCCGGAGGGCCTTGTTATATACTTCTGCTTCTCCTCTCTTTGTGTATACCCATATGAATTGTGTAGTATGTCAGCTTGAAATAGCTGACTATTGTTTTGTAATGTGAATGCCCAAGTGTTTAATTTTCTTTATTGCCATGTGAAGGAGAATTTTTGGGCCAGGTCTATTCTGATGGAATTTGTGAGATAGAAGTCAAATATTTTTGTTTTTTTGAGGATTTTTTTGTAACCTGAGAGATGGCTATAGAATTCAAGGTCTTTAGAATGATTTGGATGGATCAGTTAAAGTTAGGATGATGACATCTGTGCACAAGGAAATGTTGTGTTCTGTCTTCCCCACTTTAATTCCCGAAATAGCTTTGTTTGAACTAATTTTTGCAGCTAAGGGCTTGATTAAGAATGCAAACATTAAGGTTGAGAAGGGACAGCCTTGCCATGTGACACTTGAGATTAGAAAAGGAGATGAAGCAACTCTTTTAGCCTATACCATTGCCCTAGGGGATTGGTATAAAGCTAATAGTCTGTCAAGGAACTTGCCAATGAACACCATAGTTCTCAGAACTCTAGACATGAACGTTCATGAGATACGATCGAACTCGAAAGCTTTTTCAGTGTCAAGCGCTATAATTAAACATAGTGTTTTAGGCACATGAATAGAGTGGACGGAATAGAGGGATGAGCTCAATGCCTCATCTTGGTTATCCAAGGTCTGATGACCAGGGATAAAACCGACCTGATCTGGGTGTATCAAGGAGGGAAGAAGGGAATTCATTCTATTTGCTAATTACTTTGCATGAACTTTAAGGTCAACATTTAATAATGATATTGGTCTATAATTAGAGCAGGAAGCGGGTTCTCTGCAAAAGAGCCCGCTGGTACTCGTTACCATGGCACTGTCAACCCCCAACAACGTTTTAAACGACAGGGGAATAACGATACTTATAAGCCCTACAGTACTAAAATTACTACTTGCCATATAACAGACATTCAGTCCAGAATACAAGCCAAAAGGTCAAGGTCACAAGCAAACAGGCAAAGTCCAAGGTACAGACAAAGGTCACAACTGAAGATCAGACAGACAGGAATCCAATTGCAGGTCAGCAACAGCACAGGACTGGAAACGCTATAACTGGCAGGGAGGCTAAGTCCTCCCTTGCCTTAAATACTGCAAAAAGAGCCAATCAGGACCCTGCCCTTCAAGTATCCTCAGAGGCTGCCTAATGAATTAACTGGCAAATTAATTAGCCTGCAGGCTGCTTATTCCTATGCACACGCGCCCGGCTGTCCAGCGGTGCCGGGATGCGACGCTGCTCAGAAAATGTCTCGACCGTTGCCATGGAGACAGTCGGGACGACGGGAAGCAGAAGTGACGTCCTGGCTGTTGCCATGACAGCTGGGACACCAATGGAGGAAGTGAGCCGTGGATCACCGTGGCTCGTGACAGTAACCCTCCCCTTGAGGAGAGATTAAGGAACCCCAACACTCTGGCTTCCTAGAGAACTGTTTAAAGAACTCCTTGATAAGCCTATCAGCATGTAGACACCCCCGCGGAACCCAATACCGTTCCTCCAGACCACGGCCTTTCCACTGGACCAAAAAGTGATTCTGCCCCTGGACTTGGAATAAAGTATGTTTTCTATTAAAAATTCCCGATGTCCTTCCACATTGAGTGAGGCCTCAAAGATTGATAACTTCTAAACTTGCTTGAACAAATGACAGGTTTGAGCAAAGAGCAATGGAAAGTGTTTTGAATCTTCAGAGAGCGAGGAAGTTTTAACCCGAAGGCCACAGAATTAACTTGCTTAATGATGGAAAAGGAGCCAATAAATCAGGGTCTGAGCTTTTTACAGGGTTTTCTGAGCCTGATATTACGGATGGAGATCCAAACCTTCTGACCTACTTTGAAAGAGCAGCCTCTACTGTGTTGATCCACAAATTTTTTTGGACTGAAACGAGGCTCGCCTTAAAGCAGAGTGAACTTTCTTCCAGATATTCTTAAGACTAGAGGCCGTGGAGCGTATGCCAGGGAGACCAGAAGGGTTAAGAGAAGCCAATGAGTTAGGCCTAGGATGAAAACCAACATTGCAATACAATGAAGAGATACAAGTGGCGGAATGGCAGAAGTTGTTGTAAGCGAACTCCACCCATGGTAACAGGGCTGACCAGTTGTTGTGGAATTCAGAAGTATACAAGTGTAGAAATTGCTTCAGGGATTGATTAACCCTTTCAGTTTGTCCATTGGATTGTGGATGGTATGCTGAAGAAAGGATGATATTTGCTCCAAGGAGTGCACAAAAAGACTTCCAGAGCTGGGCAATAAATTGAGAGCCACGTTTAGAGACAATATCTAAAGGTAGGCCATGGAGCCAAAAAATGTGCTGGACAAAAAGTGCCAATAAACTCTGTGCACTAGGAAGTCTGGTTAAAGGTATGAAGTGAGACATTTTACTAAAGCGATCAACCATTTCACAAATAGTATTGTGGCCTGCTGAAGATGGGAGATCCACAATAAAATCCATAGACAAATGTGTCCAAGGTCTTGTAGGAACAGATAAGCATAAGCTAACCCAAAGGGCGGTTTCTAGAAGTTTTGTTTTTAGCACAAATTTCACAGGACATAATAAAGTCTCGAACATCTGAAGACATGGTGGGCCACCAAACAGAACGGGAGAGATTTCCATAGTTTTAAAGATACCAGGATGTCCAGCAGTCTTACTTTTGTGGGTTTCAATGAGGACAGCCTTTCGAAGATGTACTGGCACAAATAAGCGGTTTGCGGGTGTCTCAGAGGGAGCCAATTTTTGAAATCTCCGAAGGGTTATACCCAAGTCCTGGGCTAAACCCGCGTGAATAGCTGAAGGCGGTATTATAGGCAACGGTTTTGGAATTGGTGCATGATGAGAGAAAAAACTTTTGGATAAAGTTTTCGCCTTGACATTTTTGGATCCTGGTCTATAAGTAATAATAAAAGGGAAGTGGATAAAGAACAATGACCAACGGGCTTGCCTAGGATTCAGCCGTTTTACAGATTCAATGTACTGGAGGTTCTTATGGTCAGTGATGACTGAGTTGACATGGATGGCTCATTCCAGCCAGTGACGCCATTCTTCAAAAGCCCATTTGATGGCTAAGAGCTCCCGATTGCCAACATCATAGTTGGCCTTTGCAGCAGAGACCTTGCGGGAGAAAAAGGCGCAAGGAAGCAGTCAGTGATTACTAGGATCCTTCTGAGATAGAACAGCGCCAGCACCAATGTCGGAGGCATCAGCCTCCAGAATGAAGGGCAACTCAGGGTTAGGATGTCTCAAGACAGGGGTGGGGTGGAGATAAATGCTTTTTTAGAGCTTCAAAAGGATTTGATAGCCTCTGAGGACCAATTACCAGGATCTGCCCCCTTCCAAGTAAGGGCAACAATGGGAGTTACCAAATCAGAAAAGCCTTGGATAAATCTTCAGTAGTAATTGACAAAACTCAGAAACCTTTGGACAGCTTTCAGATTAATGGGCCGCACCCAATCCAGAATAGCCTGAACTTTACTTGGGTCCATAGAGAATCCGGTAGAGGATATTATATTTCCTAGGAATGATACATTCCGAACTTCAAACTCACATTTTTCAAGTTTGGCAAAAAGATGATGGTCCCGTAATTTATGAAGAACCTGCTGAACATGGAGCCGATGCTGAAACAAGGAGTGGAAGTATACTAGTATGTCATCCAAGTATACGACCACAAACTGATCGAGGAACTCCCTGAGCACTTCATTAATGAGGTCTTGGAAAACAGCTCTTGCGTTACAAAGACCGAACGGCATAACCAAATACTCGTAGTGGCCGGAATGGGTATTGAAAGCCGTCTTCCACTCATCTCCTTCTCTGATGCGGATGAGATTGAATGCCCAGCGGAGATCAGTTTTGGTGAAGATGGTAGCACCTCTAACTTGATCAACAGGACCAAGATGAGAAGAAGTGGGTAGGTGTTTTTTATAGTAATTTTGTTAAGGCCTCTGAAGTTGATACAAGGAAGCAGTCCACTATCCTTCTTGGAAACAAAGAAACAGCCAGCTCCAACCGGATATTTTGAAGACATAATAAACCCTTTTTGATTATTTTTCTTGACATACTCTTGCATGGCCTTGGTTTCAGGACCAGAGAGTGAATACAGTCTTCCTTTTGGTAATTTAGCACCCGGAATAAATTTGATGGCACAATCGAAATCCTGATGTGGAGGCAGAGTGTCAGCCGCTTTTTTAGAGAATAAATCCCAGAATTCACGATACTATTGAGGAAGTAACTCAGAAGCAGGCTGCAGAATTCGAAGATGCAAGCTCAAACAAGTCTGAGAACACGAGGAACTCTATTGAATAATTTCCTCTTGAGCCCAATCTATTACAGGGTTATGGAGGCGAAGCCAGGGATGCCCCAGTATTAACGGTACAGACGGGCAATTGATGAGATAGAAGGACAAAGTTTATGAGTGAAGAGTTCCCACCATCAACTGTAGCAGGGGTGCTTCACACAAGACCTTGCCACCTGGAAGTCGCCCTCCAACCAAGGCACATACAGTTATAGCAGTACTGATACTTTTGAAAGGAATCCCAGAAGATTTGGCAAATCCAATGTCCAGAAAGTTACCAGCGGCACCACTATCTTTAGAGGCTGAGATATCAAAGGAATGAGCACCATAAGTGCAAAACCCAAACTGCATTTTTGGAGGAGATGATCTGCAGACCTAAGTGAACCTCCTCCTTAATTCCTAGGCCAACTCTTTTCCCGACTTATTAGGGCAGGAACGGGAAAAATGACCTTTGATGCCATAGTAGAGTCACAGACCTTGGATCGGTCTTCTGCTTTTTTCTTCTTCAAAAAGATGGAAGGCTCCTAATTGCATAAGCTCTTCAATGTCCATTGATGTAGGAGCAAAGGCCGATGATGAACAGGAAGGTACCTGCTTTTCCGCCCTCCTCTCCTTGATCCGTCTGTCAATTTTGATGGCCAGCTGCATAAGATTTTCCAAAGATGATGGAGAAGGATACTGTACTAAAACGTCTTTGATCTGCTCCGTCAAACCTAAGCGAAATTGACTCCGCAATGCAGGATCGTTCCATTCGCTGTCAGCAGACCATCACCTTAGTTCGGCACAGTATTCATCAGCAGAGCGCATACCCTGCCTTAAGACCCTAAGGTGAGCCTCGGC
The DNA here is from genome assembly GCF_038048845.1 of Mixophyes fleayi. Classification (NCBI taxonomy): domain Eukaryota; kingdom Metazoa; phylum Chordata; class Amphibia; order Anura; family Limnodynastidae; genus Mixophyes; species Mixophyes fleayi. The sequence continues at coordinate 68,899,523 of NC_134408.1, forward strand.
TGAGGCCACCCGATCTGGATCATCATAAAGCAGGCCCAAAGCATTAAAGACTGCATCAACGGACTGTAATAAAGAAGTTGCAGGAGCCAGACTGAACGCCCAGGACTGGGGGTCACCTTGGAGAAGGGACATTATAATACAAGCTGAAGTGGGGTCATAGCCGAAAATAAAGCTTACAACTTTCTTTAAAATTGTGGAATAAAGCTCTCTCTCCAGAGAAACAGTCTGGCAGATTCAACTTAGGTTCTACAGGTGCCAGGGGAACTTGTTGGGCTTGCAAAGTCCAGGAGGCTTCCTCTTGTGCAGATAAGCAATGCGATAATCCTTGGACCATCTGGGACAGGGTTTGGATCTGTCCTGCTAAGAATTCGGCTGGAGAGGGATTTGTCCCATTTTCATCCATGAATAATCCTCTCGAATCAGTTCACTGGCCGGTTATAATGTTAGGGCTCATACCACAAGATGAGCTTTTAGAAAAGTCAGAGTAGAGGTCTTTACGTTTAGCAGCCACCTTTCCCATAGAGCTTTATATGCTCACAGGTGCTCAGATGCCCCCAGGTCTTAAGCTCAGAGTAATAAAAGCTCATCAATGATGGCCATAGCGCAGATTGTTCTAGCATAAGTAATGTATATAATCTCCCGCACAAGAAATTTTTACTTAGTATTGGTTCATATTGTATTGTGTGTAATATTTAGTTGCAACTTGTACAATTGAAATAATTAGTGTCTGAATATTAATATAAGGTGCTACTTTTAGTAGTAATAAATGGCATGAAAACTGAAAAAAAAAAAAAGGTACTACTAATACAGAAGGCACACTTATTAGAAAGTTACTATATTTAGAGGAAAGACACTCTATAGTAATGAAAAATAGAGGTGAATGGAAATAAATGGACACCACACAATAAAAACTAATATTTATTGATATATAGTTAAAATAAAAATAAATGGGTTTAAAAAGCGAAATATTAAAATTGCGGGGTCTTGATCAGGATCATATATGCAAAAACCGGGGATAACGTGTTTCCCAATTTCGTGAATGTGACTCGGGAACTGCTAAATAATTGATAAGTATCTGTATTCTAAATTTAGTAAATTAACTGTATATCAGTTTTAAAATATCAGAGAAATGATAAGAATATAGTATTTACAATTTCAGCTTTATTTTATAATTGTTTATAGCTACAGCATTATTGGAATGTCCCAGCTATTGTCCTAAAGGCAGGACAGATTATTCATATAAGTTACAAAAATATCCTTTTAATAAAAGTTATGAAGATACATATGGTTTTTAAATTAGGATCATGTAAGGTAAGTGTGTTTCTTATTACTTCAAAATGAATATACTTCTTTCACATAAAGATGGGGGTCGTAAAGGCATATATGTTTATCGAGTTTGAATGGTATAAGGTAAGTATATATTCTGGTAAGTATATCTCTTTTGTGTGATCACATACGATCAAAAGTTAATATATATATATATATCCTCTCAAAAAAACCTCAACCTTCTGGCAAGAACAGAAACATGTGCAATCAGACACTGCCTCACCTGCAGCACTTTCACATGGTGGCCTCATCTCACCCACACCTCCAGACCTGAAGGCAGACAAGGAGGTGGGGTTGGACTTCTTCTCTCCCCACAGTACACGTTCACAGTTATACCAAATGTCCCATCACTCACGTTCACATCTTTTGAAGTACATGCTATTCGCATTTTTAATCCATTCTCTCTTCGTGTTGCGGTGATCTATCGTCCGCCTGGAGCACACCAACAATTTATTGAGGATTTCTCTGCATGGCTCCCTCACTTCTTATCTTCAGACATCCCCACAATCATCATGGGTGACTTCAACATCCCCATTGATAACCCACATTCCAAGGCTGCTTCCAAACTACTCTCTCTAACCTCCTCACTTGACCTCTCCCAGTGGATTGAATCATCTACTCAAAAGGATGGCCACTGCCTTGATCTTGTTTTCTCTAGACTATGCTCAGTTTCTAATTATCTTAACACACCCTTCCCCCTCTCGGATCATCATCTTATCAGCTACTCACTCACCCCCACTGCTCTAACCTCTCTACTGTCTAACTCTACCAAGCCTCCTCATACCCGCAGAAATCTGAAATCTATTAATCTTCAACAATTTTCCACCTCTCTCCAACTCCTTCTCTCTCCTATCTCTACATTCTCATCCCCTGAGATGGCAGTACCTCATTTTCACCTAACCTTAGCAACGACCCTTGATCAAGTGGCTCCAGCGACACTACATACTACACGTCGACTTTGATGTCAACCGTGGCACACCAAAGCAACACGAAATCTTCAAAAACTGTCCCGTGAAGCAGAATGTCACTGGCGTAAATCTCGAAGCTCTAATGACTTTTTCACATATACTTCTGTCTACCGCTCCTATCGAATTGCTCTGGACACTGCAAAACAAACATACTTCCAATCTCTTATCTATGCTCAGGCTTCTAATCTCAAACGCGTTTTCAATACATTTAATCATCTTCTCAATCCTCCCACCCCGAACCCTCCATCTACTATCAGTGCTCAGGATCTTGCTTCCTACTTCAAGGACAAGATTGATAAGATCAGACTAGAAATGGTATCCTCTTCCTCGACAAGCAATTGGCTCAATTCCTTCCCGCTACCCTCTGACACCCTCTCTTCATTTGACCCCACAAATGAAGAGGAGATTTCTACTCTCTTCTTATCTTCCTACTCTACCTTCTGTCCTCTTGATCCTATTCCCTCGCAAATTGGTAGATCCCTGTCTCCTGTACTCATTTCACCTCTAACTCAAATCTGTAATCTCTCACTCTCTACTGGCATCTTTCCATCACTATACAAGCATGCAGTGATTACTCCTATTCTAAAAAAAACAAAACTCCGACCCAAACTCTCTCAAATTACTGTCCCACAATGCAAATACTTATTAGCTTTCACATATAAACATGTGTCCCAATCGGTATGATACCTAAGTAAGGGACTTGATAGATATCGACTATATGTCAGAACCTGAAGAATCTCCGATATGCAACACATGTGATAAATCTGTTGTTAGTATGTTGCAGTCTGATTTAAGACTGATAAATTTGTATGCTTCTGTGTTCAATTGAGAGTCTGTTTTATAATCGGCATACGTATTACTCCCTGGACATCCATGACGGACGTTGCTCATATCAGATTACCATATGTTCGGATTAATAAACAGCGGGACAGCTAAACATGAACGAAATACGATGATCCTGGATGCACCTCTTTTATATTAATACATTCAGATTATAATTGTTATGAGGGCAAATAATTACAAAATTTATATCTGTATATGAAAGACAACAGTGACCTGGGATTTATGTCCATGTTGTTCAGCGGGCGGTGTCTGTGTGAATTTTAGGACAGACTCCGTACATTATAAAATGATGATTTAGAACTACATGTTCTAGGAACAACAATGGGATAATAACTAAATAACTAAAAAACACTTATGTGGATATAAGCTGGGTAGTAATTAGAGTACCTCTAATAATTAATAATAAATAACGATTATTGGGTTCATTTCTAAATGCCGATATTTATAAGTGATATTCAATGAGCAAGTACCTGATGTCTAAGGGGCACATTTATCAATGTTCGGCAAAAGTGAGAAATAGTTATCAATCCTTATCGCATGGATAAGGATTGAACTATTTCTCAAATTTATGAACGACAGATCACAGAAACAGCAGTTTCCAAAAACTGCTGTTTCTGTGATAAAAAAAATCATACTTACCCCCCTCTACGGAAGCGATGTCTCCGGGTCTTCTCCTCGTTCTCTTCATTCTTCAATTGCGCATGTGCTGCACATGCGCGCAAAGATCCCCTCTCTGTCTCTGCAACTATCGTTGCAGAGAGAGAGCTGTGAGTGACAGGGAGGGATCATGTGATCCCTCCACACATGCGCTGTCCAGCTCTGCTCTTCGGAGCAGAGCTGACAGCATTGGATTTTTTCAATTTTGATAACATTATCAAGACAAGTTCCCGAAAAAAATAATAATTTCGGGACTTGTTAGATTGCGGCCAGAGCAGTCACATAATTATAATACAGTACAGCCAATACCAAAAAGATACATACATACCGCGCCCGCATGCGCTCGCTAAGCTTCGCTCCCACTGGTACCAGTGTACAGTACTTCATTCCAGAATACTGTGGTCAGAGAAGACTGACTTGGTACCAGCTAGAGCAGTATTATATACACTCTGTGTTACAGTGAAAACAATGCAGATGGTGTGGCTTGCTTCTATTGGTCCAGGTATCAGGAAGGTCCAGTGTGCTGCAGGTCATAAGCCAGTTCAAACCAAAATATCCAAAGGTGGGGGTCATCTCTCCAGGGGTTGTGCTCTGACTTTCCCGCCAAGACTCCAGTTTCAACTAGTCTATTAGCATATTACAGTTGGTATCACTCTGATCATTTATTCCCTAACATTAATAACTAGAGTATGCAATGTGCGATCTCTTCGGCGAATGAACCGGACAACTGCTGATGAATAGGGGATTAAAATGATACTAAACAATTCCTGCAACCTAAACCTCAAATAACACTAAAGTGTACATATAATCATAATATATAAACAAATAATAAACTAAATACTATCTGCTCCTACATCACTGTGCAATGGAACCAATATAAATATGAAATATATAAATAACTAAATGTTAGATTGCGAGTGTGTGCGTGCTTATTTTACCGTGCGATCGCGCTATGCCATGTGTTACGTGGCATACTGATCGCAATTGCACAGCAAAACAATATTAACCAATATACTTTCGTTCATCCAATTATACGACTTCGACAACATATATGCCTTTACGACCCCCATCTTTATGTGAAAGAAGTATATTCATTTTGAAATAATAAGAAACACACTTACCTTACATGATCCTAATTTAAAAACCATATGTATCTTCATAACTTTTATTAAAAGGATATTTTTGTAACTTATATGAATAATCTGTCCTGCCTTTAGGACAATAGCTGGGACATTCCAATAATGCTGTAGCTATGAACAATTATAAAATAAAGCTGAAATTGTAAATACTATATTCTTATCGTTTCTCTGATATTTTGAAACTGATATACAGTTAATTTACTAAATTTAGAATACAGACACTTATCAATTATTTAGCAGTTCCCGAGTCACATCCACGAAATTGGGAAACACGTTATCCCCGGTTTTTGCATATATGATCCTGACCAAGACCCCGCAATTTTAATATTTCGCTTTTTAAACCCATTTATTTTTATTTTAACTATATATCAATAAATATTAGTTTTTATTGTGTGGTGTCCATTTATTTCCATTCACCTCTATTTTTCATTACTATAGAGTGTCTTTCCTCTAAATATAGTAACTTTCTAATAAGTGTGCCTTCTTTATTAGTAGTACCTTTTCTTTTTCCGTTTTCATAGCGCAGATTGAACTGGAGGCTCTAGCCCAGAATGGAGCGGGTAGTCAGTTGCAGGCCGAGGTCAGAGATCAGCAGCAGACAGGCATATCAATATCCAGGCAGAGATCAGGGTAACAGGCGAAACAGCGAAGTCCAGAATACAAGCCAAAAGTTCAGGTCACAGGCAAACAGGCAAAGTCCAAGGTATAGGCAAAGGTCACAACGGAAGATCAGACAGACAGGAATCCAACAGCAGGTCAGCAACAGCACAGGACTGGAAACGCTATAACCGGCAGGGAGGCTAAGCCCTAATGCCTAATGAATTAACTGGCAAATTATTTAGTACGCAGGCTGTTTATTCCTATGCGCACGTGCCCGGCTGCCCAACGTTGCCAGGATGCGGCACTGCTCAGAAAGATTTCCGGCCGTTGCCATGGAGACGGTCGGGATGACTGGAAGCAGAAGTGACATCCTGGTTGTTGCCAGGACTGCAGGGACGCCAATGGAGGAAGCGAGCCGCGGATCACTGTGGCTCATGACACCAGCATAAACATACATGTAAAGAAGGGTGCAATTAATGTCCTGGCCAAAACACAGTAACCTGCATAGAGATTCTTGTTTGTACACCTGTGAACAGACGAAAGATGCACATAAAATTATTATTTTAGTACCAGTAGGTGCACAATATAAAAGCAATTATCCTGGTGATGGCAAATATGTGTGATACATGAAGCAAAGTCACGTATAAGGCACAGTCTATGGGGACCATGAATTTCCTATATCCTTATATGGTGAACCAGAGGCAGTCTCTTCTGTCTATCCAATAAAGTCTTTGCCAAACAGTGTCTCCAACTGGAGGATCCCAGCTCCAGAATAGAATGTCAATGCAAAGTTTGTAACCAATAAGCGTGATGGCAGTTGATAAATCCAGTAAAGTAACTCAGTCCTGCATGTATTGCCAGAGCATGAGAGTTCCGACTTACATTGGTAGATATATGTGATCAATGAACCTGCGTTTTTCCTCCTGAAATGCGAATCCTGGATGTTACTTACCTCCCCTTATTGATCTGCGGGGAGCGGCATACAATGTCAAGGGTAGGCATATGTACAGAGTCCATGCAAGTAATTCTTACTGGCACTTTGTTGCACAGCTGTAATTCCACTCGCCCCTGTCCGGCAGGTGAGCGGCGTGTATACCACAAACTTGTGGCTGGGATTCCAAATGCAATAGAAGATAAGTTCTGATCCGATCAGAGTTGTAGTAGATGTGAAGTGTGGTAAATAAGCAGAAATCTAACGCAATCCCCCTGCAAGTTGCGGGCTTCATCCCTGATTCTTGATGAAGCCCGCAAGTCACAGGGAAACACATTGGATTCCTGTTTATTTACCATACTTCACATTGGTCTTAAATTACCAAATAAAAGAACTATGGCACTGCAATAATTCAAGCTCAAAGATTCTGACTTAATCCTCCTACAGGACAAACACATTAAAGATCCACACCCATCTCTAGCCTCTAACACATATCAACATGCTTTTTACGCTTCTGTAAATGTGAAAAGTAGAGGTACAGCAATACTAATACACCATAGGGTTCCAATTACAATAAACACAATTACCACAAATATACTTGGTAGATATATTATACTTGAACCAAACCCCCATAACTCTAGCATCCACTTATGCTCCAAACCTGCAGTGTGGTTCCTTTTATACCGATTTTTTCAAACAGTTTGCTCAATCTACTGGAGGCATGACCATCATAGGAGAAGTCTTCAATACTATTTTAGACCCACTCCTAGATCGTTCAAACCCTACACATTTCCATTCAGTACATGCCAAACATTCCTGTAAAGTGAAATCCCAATTAATCAATCTGTGCGACACCTGGTGGGTATCATACCCAACTGCTAGAGCCTACACACATTCTTCGGCCCCACATGATCTATATCCGAGAATTGATTACTTTTTTGTAGATCAATTGACTACAGAGTAATTGGAGGGGGTCCAGATCTTCCACGTGTCCTGGTCTGACCTTGAGGCCTTAGAGTTAACATTACATATTGTCCAAGAATCAAGTGACTGCTCTAGATGGTGACTCAATGAATCCTTTCATATTAAACAAGAAAGTATTCTTTAGATATCTCAAACAATACCTGATGATGTAGACCAGAATACCTCCCCAGGGGTAGGGTACGTCTTTCCATCAATGTAAATGTCGGCACTTAACCTGCCAACACAAAAATGTTGAAAGGCTAAATGCCAATCAAACTGCCGACATTAAAAGACGGGGTATAGCCGTCGGATCTTTTATATGTTCCCTCTCTGTTCTTCACTAGGTCGCAAACATCTTAATTAGGATACCACGCATGGTAGCTTTCTGGGCCTCCCATAGAATGCATTTTGAGTTTCCTTCTTAATGTGAATCTGGAGCTTTTTGCAAACATTTTAGCAAATAAATTGGGATTGATGCATCCTGTTTAGATTGGCTTTGTCCTTGATAGACAAGCTTTTGATAACACCAGAATAATAATCAATCTGATCCATGTAACTAATGTTGTTGCTCTTTCTGCTCTGTTATTGCATTGGATGCTGAAAAGGCTTTTGATAGAGTTGCCTGGCCTTTGATGCAACACACTCTTGCAAGCATGAGAATCCAATATGCCTTTTGCAGAGGGATCTATGCTCTTTTTCACAACCCAACAGCTACAGTGAAAGCCAACGGTTACACGTCCACCTCCTTCAGCATATGTAATGTTACACGACACGGATGTCTGCTACCACCATTACTCTTTGCTCTAATTATGGAACTAGCAGTACAAAAAAGAAACATTCCCGACATCACTGGTATTCTCACTAACACTAGAGACTACAATATTGCCTTATATGACGACGATGTCATTTTGACTGTCACTAAACCCCACATAGCATTACTGAACCTCCTTAAATAAAAAAAAAAGCAGAATACAGCTCTTTATCAACTATAGAATTAATGTAGATAAATCCGAAATACTGGATCTCAATATGTCCCTTGATGTTGCCCAAAACCTGAAGACTAATTATAATGTCGGTAGCAAAGCAAAAAAATAAATATATTGGTATTGATTTAACCAAATTCTATTCACAGCTCTTCACGGCCAACTTCCGGAGGCTTATAAATACAATTAAATCTGATCTAATTGTTACGAGCCACGGCTCCCCGACGGGCCGCCGCGGATCGCTTCCTGCTGCCTTGGGCGTCCTGCCCGTCTCTATGACAAACAGGATGTCACTTCCGCCCTCCACGTCCCGGTTGCCTGGGCAACAACTGGGACGCTCTGTTTCCCCTGCCGCAGCGCCTGGCCAGCTGTCTTATAGCCGGGCGCATGCGCGCAAAAGGAATTAAGGCTCCTATTATACTAGGGAGGGGGCTCGCTGGCAAAATGCTCCTATCGGTTTCCCCTCACTACTTAAGGCAGTGAGGACTGAGCCTCACTGCCAGTTATAGCTCTCGGTTTAGCTAGGCTCCTTGTTCCTGTGCGGAGTCTCTAGATCTGATTACCCGTGTATGACCCCTGGCTTGTTTCTGGTCCACGTTGAATCGCCTGTGACCTCTGACCTTAGTTTGTTCTCTGGATACGTTGCCTACTGCCGGCCCCCGACCCTTGCCTGGACTTCACTCTACTGCCTGTTCTACAAGTTTATGGTGTTCCCTGACAGCCATAACACTAATGCAATGGACTAAACTTATTATTTCTGGGTTCTACCCAGACTCTTGTAGTTACGGCAGACACTACCAATTCATGTACCCACACACATTCTCAAATATTTACAACAAACTTTCTCCAAATATATGTGGGCAGGACGCAAACAAAATGTATGGATGCGTATTCTCTTTAAACACCGATCAACTTATCCCATCCAGAGATTCCCAGGATGTTAAGCCATTTGTCATGGTTACCATTACAATAGCTAAACTGGTAATTTTTCGACATTGGATTAAAAAATCCCCTCCATCTTTATGAGAAGTGAAAAGTGAACTCTTTAATACATTGTATTTATATAGAAGAGCCACCTTGCCAGATATTGAGAAAGGGGTGGAGAGATTCTACAAGAAATGGGGCCCTTTTATTTAAGGATGAGCGCACTCGGATTCCTGGAATCCGAGCCCCCCCGAACATTGCGGATCCGAGTCAGATCCGAGCACTGTCAGGGTATTCCCGTCGATTACGAAACTTAAAACGAGGCTCTGAGTCATAATCCCGCTGTCGGATCTCGCGATACTCGGAACCTTTAAATTCCCGCTTGCCGCCGCCATCTTCACTCGGGCATTGATCAGGGAAGAGGGAGGGTGTGTTAGGTGGTCCTCTGTCCTGCTATTTCTCGTGCTGTGCTGTGCTGTGCTCTGTCCTGCTGAGTCCAGTGGTGCTTTTGCCAGTGCTCTGTCCTGCTGAGTCCAGTGGTGCTTTTGTCCTGTGCTCTGTCCTGCTGAGTCCAGTGGTGCTTTGGCCAGTGCTCTGTCCTGCTGAGTCCAGTGGTGCATCAGTCCAGTGCTCTGTCCTTGCTGAGTCCAGCGGAGCTTTTGTCCTGTGCTTTGTTCTGCTAAGTGCATATTTATTTTAAAAGTATTAAAAATTCTTCCATAAAAAGAAAAAAAAAAGAAAAATTCTACAAAAATCCTTTTAAAAAAATATAAAAAAAAAAATCAAAAAAGTCATTGCTGAGTCCAGTGGTGCATCAGTCCAGTGCTCTGTCCTTGCTGAGTCCAGTGGTGAATCAGTCCAGAAACTGTGGGAAATAATCTCTCAGTGGCTTAACCCACTCTCCTGGGGATTTGTGGTGTCAGACAACGCCAGTAACATTGTGCGGGCATTACATATGTGCAATTTCCTTTGTGGCTCCATTATCCCAATTAAAAGGATTTTTACCTGTTGGTGTAATGATGTTATAAACACTACACTTGAAAGCTTGAGCCTTTAAATGAAAAAGTCACTCTTCATTGCACGAAGATTTGCAACAGGGACAGTTTTTTTGTTGTTTTTTTGTTCACAAAGTCAACAAATAACACTTCGACGCTGTCTGTCTTTGACATACTTGATGGGATCTCAATGATGAATGCTCTGTACCATGGTCGTCAAAAACAAGAGGTAGTGACGCGCTCGAACTACACCCTCTATATGCTGCAGAGGATGTAGGAGCAGCCATATGTGCAGTGGAATTCAGACCAGTTGAGGGTGATATATTGTGGCCCCGGTACCAAATTGGGTACCGGGCCACTCCACTACGCAGTCCACATAGATACGTATCAGATATTAAACTACATTCACTATTGCTGCTGTACCCAAAAATAGGTACTGCAATTCCAAACTACGTTCACTGTTGCTGCTGTACCAAAAAATAGGTACTGCAATTCCAAACTACGTTCACTGTTGCTGCTGTACCAAAAAATAGGTACTGCTATTTCCAAATAGGTTCACTGTTGCTGCTGTACCAAAAAATCAAATATTGTACCTAAAATCAATATTGTGAGGTGTGAGGTGTTCCGAATAGACTGAAAATTAGTGGAAATGATTGTTATTGAATTTTATTGAGGTTAATAATAGCGTAGGAGTGAAAAATAAACAAAAAAAACTTGATTTTAACCCTTTTTATGCTTTTTTAAAAATAAATCAGAACCTAAAACCCTAAATCAGAACCAAAACCTTTCGTCAGGTGTTTTGGCAAAACAAATCAGAACCCAAAACCTCAAGCTAATCAGAACCCAAACCCAAAACACAAAACACTAAAAGTGCCCGGTGCACACCCCTACTTTTATTGACTCTCTCCCTCAGAATACCCAAAAAGGATTTTTAAAGATGTTTGAAGACACAACATGGTTGTTGTACCAGGCTTTGGGGAGCAATTGACATGGATGTAGGTGGTCTGGAGTTGTTGATGTGGGATTTTGTGTAAGGGAGCGGTCTTCTGCCCCCCTCCCCCCCATTCCTTATGCTCACCCCCACCCTCATTCGCATCTGATCTTTAGATTACAAACATGTTGAGGAGATGGGGTGATGGGTACACCCCCATCCACTGTACTATATACTCGGGAGTTGTCCACGGTCGCCTGCCTGTTGCTAAAGCCAGTATTATTTTATGCTATGTTCGTCATTGAATCTGAATGAACACGTCCAATTCACTTAGTTGAATTGTCATTATAATTTTTCTGATTTTAGACTCACTCTTAATTGATGGTAAAAATAAAAATTACAATGTTTAACTTCTCAAATTGATCTTTATTGCTCTTAAGAAAACAAGTTATAAAAGATATTAAGTGAGCAGACATTAACATTTACTGAATGCAAACAAAATACTGTTCAACCTTTTGTAACATATTCTTGTCAGTGAATTTTTAATGTTTGGATGTTGTCTTCCTTACTGTATTCTGTATTTGAAAATTTCTTAATAAAAACTGTTATTAAAAAAAAAAACAAAAAAAAACACAGATGAAACATCTGATGGTCTGGGTCTACCATATTTACTAAAATATTATCAACCTACTCACCTTGTACAATGCATTCACCACACCATCAACTGGTTTGGACCCATACAAAATCTGATCTGTTACAACTATGTTCCCCATATTTCTTGATTTGTATACTGCCGCAACATAGTACTAAACTTTCGGCTCAAATCTCCACAGCAAGGTTCTCCACATCCATATGGGATTGTGTAACTCTTATCTATGAATATCCATTATTAGTTCCTTTGTGGAATAATGCAGAATTTGCTCCAGGTGTGGACTACAAAATGTTTCAACACTGGACCCGTTGTAATATACTCTTTGCCTGGGATATTGCCCCTATGTGTCTCTTCCCCTCATTCTCCGAACTTAACACAAAATTGGACCTACCACATAAGATTTTCTACCAATATCTTCAGATAAGACATTTCTTTCATTCCCTACAAGTTCTGCTTGCTTCCTCTTCTGGTGTCATGGCAACAGCCGGGACATCACTTCCTTCTCCCTTGTCCCGATCACCACCATGGCAACGGGCGGGAGACTCTCTATACAAACGAGTGTTCCGGCATTAGGGGACAGCTGGGCGCATGTGTAAAAGTAAGTAAGCTAATTAATTATTATTAGCCTCTTGTGGTTAACCTCTCTTTATGATTTGCCAATTTAATTTAATTTAATATTTAAGGCAGAGAGGGGTTAGCCTCCCTGCTGGCTATAGTGTCCTGTGTGCTGCACATTTTGCAGATCTGTTCTGTTCCTGTCTACACCATACTACTTGGCCCCATTCTCCATTGTGACTCTTGGCTTTGTTTTTGGATATCCCTGCTAGCTGCCAGCCCTGATCCTTAGGCCTTTCACTGACTACTCTGCCTGCTACGGACCCCTGACCCTGGCCTGCTTCTGACCTCCAGCTCCAGACTTGGCTATCACCTCTATACCAGCTGCAATACGGCCACCATAGATAAACTTTTACTACGCAAGAGCTTAAGACCTGGGGCCATATAAGTACCTGCGAGACATAAAGGTTTATGGGAAAGGCTGCTGCTAAAGGTGAAGACCTCTATACCATCTGTTCTAAAATTTTATCTTGGTAGCCGTTAGCCCTAACAGTTACAGTTTAGATTCTGTTTCTTCCCATATAAAAATTCACCCATGTATCTTTACAAGAGTATTGTGTGTTATATAAACCACAATATATGACATTTTACATCCATGTACTCCCATGTGTCTGGAGGTAGTATGTGTCTTGGAATATGAAATAATTGTGGGTGAGAATGTAGTAAATGCTTTTTAAGAATGAAGTCTATTTGATCTCTGTCAATGTCTAAATGATCTAATGTGGTCCCTGTTAGTGTACCTTCGTTGTGTGGGATGCTTGTGTATAGTGAGCATATATCTATTGTGCACCACATACATGAGTCTTTCCATGTGCGGTCTTGTAGAATGTTGAGTACATTTGTTGTGTCTTGAAGGTATGATATTGTTTTGCTAACAGAGTTATTAGAATGTGTCAATATATTGAGAAGGCAATTAAAGGGTTACTGGTTTAGTAATAGTGTGCATTACTGGTGGAATCTCTGAAAGCAGAGATATATCTGTTTTTGGCATTGCAGACCCATTCAGATATGTTAAGTTATACAGTTAATTGTTTGCTCTTTATATGGTCTAGGTGAAGATGAGCTGAGGAGTATAAATTATTTGTACGTTTGTGTCTGTGGCACACTCTATTGTAATAAATAATTATGCTTAATTAATATGTGGACATTTGGGGGCATATTCAATTAGCTTCCGGGATCGCGGCATGGCATAGCCGTGCACATAAATTGCAATTATGGTACCGCCTCATCCCAGATTTCCCTTGACAACCCAATGGGGTGCGAAGGGAAATCTACTGCGTAGCGGTATCGGGAAGTAGGGGGCAGCTAATTGAATATGCCCCTTGATGTCTTGAATAGCATACATATTAACCGTGACTCATACACAGCACTTTCACCACCAATTCACGTTCTATTCATCGAGCACATCCTCCACTACACAACACTCCCAAATATCAGACAAGTTGCCTCAGTTGATTCATATCATGTATCTAGTTTAGGTTCAGCAACACCTGAGATTCCATACCTCAGTATCCAAAGAGAGGTTGGACATAAGCGCAGTAAGAGTGTATATGTGCAATGGTTCTGTTCAAAACCAATTCCTTAATTAGAGACATGGAGCCAGACACGTGATATAAACGTTTTAAACTGTTTATTGCAGAAAAGTATAGTCCAGGGTAGGCAAAATAAACAGTAAACAGTTCAGGCTGAATGGAACAATGGATTTCCACGTCCCGGTTGCCTGGGCAACAACCGGGACGCTACAGATTCCCAGACGCCGCGCCCGGCCAGCTGGTTAATAGGCGGGCGCGCGCGCACAGGGCTAGTTAGGTGAGAGCCAATCATGGCTGTCCAGGTGCCTAGGAGGCAGCTCGTAGAGGAGTCAGTTATTAGTATGCAGCTGAGCACTGCATTATGATTGGCCACCAGCACTTCTATCTATTAGGCTTCTCCTGTGTGGGCTCCTCTCGGATTGGCTGCTTGAACTATTTAAGGCAATGAGGAATAAGCCTCATTGCTGGTTATAGCGTTCTGTCCTCAGTCCTGCTGCCTGCTTGTGCTATCTGTTTTGGTTCCTGCTACCTTGGATTTGACTACCCGTGTTTTGACCCCTGCTTGTTATTGGACCTGTGACCCTTCTCTTCTGACCTTGACCTTTTGCCTGGAATTCGGATTTTGCTTCTCTGCCTGTAAGTTTGACCCTTCGCTTGCCCTTGGATATTGCATCTGTGCCTGTGACCTTTTGACCTAGGATTCTTCTTAAACTACAGTCCACCAATCACTCCACTTCTGGGAACTCCTTTAAGTCAGTATACGTTACTCGACCCTCGGTCGGCCCACAGCCCAGTCTGTCCCCACCACTAGGAGCTCCAGCGAACACCTGGCCTTCAGAGTAGTTCGCGAGTTTCACTGTACTGACTTGGGAGTTCCTAACACCTGTGTGTGTTAAATGTGTTACTGAAAGGATAGGTGAAGGCCAATCGGATCTATCCTGAATTATAAAAGACCTTAAAAAAATGTGAGAGTGAGTAGGGGAAGCAGAGCACATGATTTCTACTCTGGTGGATGTCACTACACCTATGAGAGGGTAAATTACAAGCCACGTCTCGCAATTTGTTTCAAAAACTTTCTGATTTTAAAGAGAGAAACTCCGCAGGTACAACATAAGAGTTATTGGTCTACCAGACAGAGCAGAGGGATCTCACCCTGAAACCTTTCTTGCAGAAATAGCCTATGAAAGAATTTGACAGGGAAGATTTTACACCTTCATTCATGTTGGAAATAGCTCCTAGTCTCCCTGCACAACCTCCACAACCAAGCTCCCGAGCACAAAATCCTGCAATTTAAGGATTTAGATAATTCCTATAACTGGTTAGACAATATGGTCTTTTGACGTTTGAAAATCGTGTAGTGGCCATTTTTCCCGATTTCACTTTGGAGGTGCAAAGAAACCATGTAGAGTTCACTGAAGTAAAAAGACGGCCTTGTGACATGCAACTTCTTACTCCATGGTATTCTCATCAATATTATGAGTCCTCGCTGATGGCAGAACACATTTCACCCTAACTCTCAAGAATTTTTACAATCCAGATGGTGATGCTGCAGTGTGAATCAAAGCAGGACAATGACTATGTGAAATAAACAGCTAAGTCATACATGATTTAAATCAGAGTTGCTCACGAGATATATACTTACATTCGTATATGGGTAATGTTCCACACTGTTGATCTATTATTCTGTGTAAATGTGCCTTCTAACTAGAGATGTTCACTGACCCCCATGTTCTGGTTTTGGTTTTGGATCTGGGTTAACTTTGTCTTTTGGTTCTGGCAAAAGACAATAGCGTGTTTTGGTTTTGGATCCCTATTTTTTTTCTAAAATCACATAATTTTGCTTTTTACCCCCCTACATTATTATCAACCTTAAATAACACTAATTTCAAGTCATTTGCAGTCAATTTTGACCATCTCACAGGTCACAATATTATTTTCATACACTTTCAAACAAAGACTGCAGGGACCTGGCTGGATGCTAAGCGACAGAGCAATTACTCAAACACATGGTAGTTCATATCACATCTAGAAAACATTTCCACAAAGCAGTGACAGAAAAGAAAAGTGTTTGTCCTTGGATCATGAAATCAGTTATGGCTCATTTGATCGCTCCACCCGTTCCTTGGATAACTGTGGTAATTCTACAGCTAATACATGGCGACGAGCACTGAACCCCCCAACCCCGGGATGCGTGCTTTTATCAGACCTAAACCAATCCAGGGTGCCAAACTATGCACTAGAAAGAGCCATTGTAATTCACAGCAAAAAGCAAGTTTATCACTGAGCTTCGAATCAGCCCCAATTCCCCAAAAATTATAATATAGTTAGGTACCTATGAGGTAAAGTGCAGATTACAAACACTTTGTGCAATACTGATGAAACAGCAGCAAAGTGGAAGGTAATACATATACATGTCTATTTAGACATCCATGCTTACATTACTTCTGCAAGCAACGCTGTTCTTTGTTAATAAAATTGTTGTCTTTATACCATTCAAAAAAATGTAAAATAAACATTTGGATGTTGATAGTAGGATCAGGTGGAGTTACAGCAGAGGTGTCACTAATTCTGGTCAATTCTTTTACAGCAAACAAGACCAGGGGTAAATGTATCAAGGTCCAAGTTTGACAGCATGTTAAAATCGCGGCAAAACGCAATTTTAGTGAAAAAAAACTGAAATGTATAAAGTTGCGATTTTGACACTGATCTTCAAAATCGCTGGTCTCTGGCGATTTGCTGCGATGTAAACACTCCCGTGTTTAGCTAACTCTCCTGTGTTTGGCAAACTCTCCTGTCTTGTAGCAGCGACTTGTAAACACATCACTGTTACACTGCCCTGTCATACAGCTGCCGGAGCTCCGGCAGAATGTCAAAATGGTAAAGAATAAAAGAAAGTTAAAAAAAAAAAAAAAAACGTGGGGTCCCCCCTCTATTCCAGCTTAACCCTAGTGCTGCCTGAATACTGCTGGTCCCGTGAAAATCGGGGGGAAAAGTTTGCGTGGGGTCCCCCCGATTTTCACTTTACCAGCACTAAGCAAACCAGCCAGGGTTGGCGGCACTATAGCAGAGGGACACACGGCAGGGGTCCCCCTGCCATATTGACTAACCAACCCTAGACTGTTCAGCCCTGGGCTGGATTCCCTAGGGAGTGGGGTCCGCCGAAAAAAATGAGCGCCCCCCCTAGAGACCCCCAGCCCAGTGCTGATAGCACTAGGGCTCTTCCTACCACCCCTGGGCTGTGGGTAGTAGGGTAATACTGGCAATAAAGTATAAAAATAACAAACAGATGCCATTTTCTTTTGTGGAACTACAAGTCCCAGCCAGCCAGGTTGCCCAAAATAGTGTGGCCATGCTGCTGCTTGTATAACTACAAGCACCAGCATACCCACGGCAGCTAGGGCATGTTGGCACTTGGAGAACCACAAGTGCCAACATGCCCTGACATCCCTGGCTGGCTGGGACCTGTAGTTCCACAAAAAAAATGTTAACAAAACCACAACACCCTGGTAATTACCACATACATTTAATAAAAATAAAAAACCCACAATAAACACAGTAACCACCCTCATTTACACCACATATATTTATTACAAATAATAAAACCCAAAATACTTACCAATGAAGTCTTCTTTCTGTTCCAAATTGTCCTTGCTTGCCCCGGTCCCACAGTATTTGTACCTTCCAAAAGTCCAGGCTTGAAAAATGTCCAAAAGAATTTGTAAATCCAAATGTCCAGGCTTGCCCCAGTCCCACAGTATTTGTACCATCCAAAAGTTTGGGCTTGAAAAATCTTTTTTTGCCTTCACCTAGAAGGGGCCCCTTGTTGCTATAAGTCTTCATTTCTTCTGCCAGGAGGGCCCCATATTTGTACATCCCATGAATCTTTAGACTTGCTTGAAGAAAAACAAAAAAAGCTGGAGCCGCCGCAAACATCTCCTACCTAGTAGGAGGACCGGTACGCAATGAACGTACGTTCATTGCGCAAGGTCTATGTACTGTATTATGTGATTTTCCCACGCTATTGGGGAAATCACCTAATACTGTAAATAGAGCTTACGCAAGTAGCGTAGCACATGCGCAATGAACTACGCTACTTGCGTAGTTCATTGCGTAACAGCATAACAGTGATGTGTTTCTACAACACGCTGCTATCAAGCAGCGTGTTGTATCTGGCGTGTTTTCAAGCAAACTCTCCTGAGTTTGCTTACTCGCAGCTTCATACATTGGAGACTTGTATAGCTGCAGTGGCAAACAGTCGGGAGTTTGATCTCTGGCGATTTTGCAAATAGCGATTTTGACAGAAGCACAACTCTGGCGATTTTGCATGAAATCTCAGCTTCATACATTTGTGAGTTTCAACTCTCACGATAAAATCGCTGGATTTGCAAAATCGGACCTTGATACATTTACCTCCAGATGTCAAAATGTTCTGCTGAGTCATCTGCATCATCAATGGGTGTCTACGATTTTTGCAAAACACATATATAGCACATGTAGGTAACATTGGCACACAGTGGTAGCTGAAAGGAAAAGTGGTGCAAGATGGTGCCCTCCCACTCACCCTTATGTTGGATCTTAAAAAGGACATGCACACTAACATACCAATCACTTCAGTGACAAGGAGTGCCACTTTTGAGGCTGATGTGCCTGGTCTGTTTGGGCCCCCACAAAACAAGCTTACAATGGCCTTAAGGCACCTACATTGCTGTTAATTAACTCTACTGTGGCAAGATGTTGTTGTCATCATCATCAGCCTCATCCTCACCCTCATCAGTATGTACATCATCTTCACACATTATTAATTCATCACCACTGGAATCCACCATTACAGTAGTCTCAGTATTTTGATTAATTGGTGTGAAAGGCCTTCCTCGTGGAAATTGAAGTTAATTTTGATGAACATCATCTTTTCCAGATTTTCAGGAAGTAGCCTCCTACGCCGATCGACGACAAGGTTCTCGGCTGTGCTGAAAACTCTTTCCTGTTCACATTGGAAGGTGGGCAGCTTAGACAGTGCAAAGCGAGTTGGTACATGGGTCTCCAAGTTCCCTTTTTTTCCTCCCAGTATGTAAAGGGTCTGTCTGATGTGTCAATTTCTATGCTGTCGTTAAAATAATCCTCCACCATCCTTTGGATGTTGATAGTAGCATCAGGTGGAGTTACGGCAGAGGCGTCACGTTTTTTGGTCAATTCTTTTAGACCAGACCAGATGTCAAAATGTTGTGCTGAGTCATCGGCATCATCCCTGGGTCTCTTGGGAAAGCTACATTTTTTCCTAGCAGCAGTTGACTGAGAAACTGAAGGAGGAGACACCATCCTCTCAAGTAACACTTGAGCTGTCATCTTGCTCACCAGGAGCTCTTTGCATCTCTTCAGATATGGGTCAGTTGTAAACAAAGAGAAGACATAGCTCTTAAACCATGGATCAAGCACTGTAGCCAAAATGTAGTGATCCAATTTTTAAGATTTTGATAACTCTTGGATCCTGGTGAAGTGAATAAAGTACTTGATCTACGTCTGACATACTTAGCATAATTGCTTTGTTTAATCTCCTCCTTCAGTTTCTCAAGCTACTTTTCCAAAAGTCTAATTAAGGGAATCAATTGAGTCAAGCTAGCAGTGTCTGAACTCATTTCACAGGTGATTACTTTGAATGGTTTCAGCACCTTGCACAACACGGAAAGTATTCTCCACTGCGCTTGAGTAAAATACATCCCCCTCTCCTTTCCCAATGTCAAGGCTTGTGGAGTAAGCGTGGATGGCTTTTTGCTGTTCCTCCATCCGCAGAAGCATTTAAAGGGTGGAATTCCACCTTGTCAACACCTCTTGCTTCAGTTGGTGTCAGGGCAAATTAAATTGCTTTTGTAGCTGCTACAATCTCCTACATGCTGTTGCCGAATGCCAGACATATGCAGATATTATACCGGCCACAGACAGCATCTAATGCACGTCCCTGTCATTTTTCAAAAAGCTCTGCACCACCAAGTTTGTTTTGTGAGCAAAACAGGGAATGTGATGGAATTCACCCAGCTGTAATGCTCTCACAATATTGGTGGCGTTTTCAGAAATGACATAACCTGAGGAGAGTCCAGACATACATATAATAAACATATACTTAGCGCGCACCTTTTTCACATCTCACAGGTGATAGGGACTCCTACATTCCCTTCACTGGATGACCCTTATCTCTCTCCTCAATTAGAGTTCCTATAGTCTGAAAATCAGACTCATGGAAACATAAAATAAATGGAGAAATGATAGTGCAGATTGTTATAAATAAACATGTAAAAGTCCACAAAGTTCCCGGAAAAAGAATGTAGAATGTAATCTTCAACCTCGTGATGGAAACGAAGGAATACCACCGTTATTCTTGTGACTTTAATGCACCATCTCCCCCAAAGGTATATGCTTACAAGATGTTGGCTTTAATAAAGCATCTCAAGTTATCCTTTCTGTATACCGTTTTCAAGTTCCTCCACAGAGTAATAGCATGATGTACCAGATAAAAAGAAATAAAAAACCAATCTGGTGCATTATCATAAAAACACCATTTAATATTATCTCCAAACAGAGACCTGTACATATAAAACATCAAGGATATCCCCAAATGGTAATGTGTGTACTCATACCAGATAGATTCAGGATATTCACATGGAAATTTCCTCCACAGTATCAGTCCCCGATGTGTCAGAATCCCGCTCACACTTATCCTTCCAACGCGTTTCGACTCTAGTTCAGAGTCTTTTTCAAGGTAGGATAATAGTGTAATATCGCCTCTATATATATCCCTGTTTAAATCACGTACGTGTGAGCGGGATTCTGACACATCGGGGACTGATACTGTGGAGGAAATTTCCATGTGAATATCCTGAATCTATCTGGTATGAGTACACACATTACCATTTGGGGATATCCTTGATGTTTTATATGTACAGGTCTCTGTTTGGAGATAATATTAAATGGTGTTTTTATGATAATGCACCAGATTGGTTTTTTATTTCTTTTTATCTGGTACATCATGCTATTACTCTGTGGAGGAACTTGAAAACGGTATACAGAAAGGATAACTTGAGATGCTTTATTAAAGCCAACATCTTGTAAGCATATACCTTTGGGGGAGATGGTGCATTAAAGTCACAAGAATAACGGTGGTATTCCTTCGTTTCCATCACGAGGTTGAAGATTACATTCTACATTCTTTTTCCGGGAACTTTGTGGACTTTTACATGTTTATTTATAACAATCTGCACTATCATTTCTCCATTTATTTTATGTTTCCATGAGTCTGATTTTCAGACTATAGGAACTCTAATTGAGGAGAGAGATAAGGGTCATCCAGTGAAGGGAATGTAGGAGTCCCTATCACCTGTGAGATGTGAAAAAGGTGCGCGCTAAGTATATGTTTATTATATGTATGTCTATGCTTTATTTGTAGGAGAATAGTGGACACTCCTTTACATATATCAGGCTGCACACTGAGTGAAGCGCCACATCAGATCAATTACCTTTTATTGTAATAAGTCTGAGGAGAGTCCAAGCAGGATAAGCCATGTTGCAATGACATCCCTAAGTTTTTGTAACAGATTGTCAGCTGTATGCCTCTTAGTGGAGCCGGTGATACACAGAGTAGCCTGCCTCTAAAAAATGTGATGTACTTAGGTACATGCTGGTGAAGTCGAATCACTAACCCAGTGGGCTGTCAGTTATATAATCTTTAGTTTGCCCAGTTCTGCTTGTCCACATATCTGTGGTTAAGTGCACAGTGGGTAGAATGGCATTTTGTAGCACAATAAGTAAATTTTTACGAACCTTCTGGTTGGTAGAGGTGAGGAATAGCTTTTCTAGTAAAATGGCCAAGAACAGAGCCTTGTGGGACCTCAACTGATAAAGGGAGTGTAGAGGACAACATGCCAGAGGTAAAAACACTAAAGGAGCCGTTCGATAGATAGGAAGTAAACCAGGAAAGAACGGTGTCATTAAAGCCAATGGAGTGAAGGGTGTGTAGGAGAAGAGAGTGATCAACTGTGTCAAAGCAACAGAGAGGTCCAGGAGAATGAGTATGGAGAAATGACCCTTAGACTTTGCAGTAAGCAGAGAGTCGAGCATGGAATGTGAGAAGAGAAATTGAGACAGGTGTTTGTATACTAATTGCTAAAGTAGTTTGGAGGCAAAGGAGAGCAGAGAAATAAGGTGGTAGTTGGAGAGAGAGGCTGGATCGAGAGATGGTTTCTATAGAATTGGTGAGATGAGCGCATGTTTAAAGGAGGATGGAAATGTGCCAGTGGAGAGACAGATTAAAGAGATGAGTTAGAGGTGGGCATGCAGTGGAGGAGAGGGAGCAGAGAGGTTAGGAGGGAATAGGGTTGAGAGGACAGGTTATTAATGAGATGATGAGATGAGTGTAGAGACTTTGTCTTTAGTTACTGGGGAGAATGAATTAAGGGTGGATTGGGGAGTGTAGGTAAAAGTGGGTAGAGTGGGTGCAGTGAGTGGAATTTGGCATGAGGAAATATCTTGTCTATTTTGTCTTTGAAATAGGTGGCAAAATCATGGGCTGCAAGGGAGAAATGGGGAAGAGGTGCAGGTGGGCAGAGAAGTAAGTTGAAGGTGTCAAAGAGGCGACGTGGTAAGAAGACTGGGTGGATATTACAGATATGAGGAATGTTAGGCAATTGAAAGGGCAGTGCTGTAAGATGAAAGGATTAATTTATAGTGGAGGAAATACAGACAGGAACAAGATTTTCTCCAGTGGTGCTCTGCAGTGCGGGAGCACTTTGCAGGTAGCTGGTCTGTTTGGTGTGTCATGGTTGGGATTTAGATCGTTGGAGACTGTATGTAGTAGCTTGCGCTGCCTTGTCTTTGGCTGAAGTGGGTGTTTTGCTATAGAAAGAAGGCAGCTTGATTAGGACAGGACAATGTAGTTGGAGAGAATAGTTGTTTTAGTGAAAATGAGAAGTGGATTGGGCTAAGAGTACTTGGGTTTTATTGTGTACGTGTGGAAAGGAAAGGAAGTTGTGGTTGGAGAGTGGGAAGGCTAAATTGGAAAAACTAGAGATGGAGCAGTAGTGGGAGTAGACGTGGTCAAGGGAATGCCCATCACTGTGGGTGAGAGATGAGGTCCATTGGGAGAGACCAAAGGAAGAATTAAGTGAAAGTAGTGTAGTGGCAGAAGAGACAGTGGGATTATCAATGAGAATGTTGAAATCGCCTAATATGAGAGTAGACAGGTCAAAGGATAGGAAATAAGTGAACCAGGCCGCAAAGTTGTAAAGGAATTGGGAAACTGGACCTGGGGAGCGATAAATGACAGCAACACGAAGGTAGAGAGGATAAAATAGATGAATAGTGTGAACTTCAAAGGAAGAGAATGAGAGGGAGGGTTCAGAGGGTATGACTTGGAAGGTACAATTTGGAGAAAGTAGAATGCCTACTTCACCACCTTGGGCTAGATTTACTAAGCTGCGGGTTTGAAAAAGTGGGGATGTTGCCTATAGCAACCAATCAGATTCTAGCTGTCATTTTGTAGAAGGTACTAAATAAATGAAAGCTAGAATCTGATTGGTTGCTATAGGCAATATCCCCACTTTTTCAAACCCGCAGCTTAGTAAATCTAGCCCCTTGTCTTTTTCCGGGTCTGGGAGTGTGGCTGAGAGATTGTCCACATAGGAAAGAGCTGCAAGGGATTTAGAGTCAGAGGATGTGAGCCAAGTTTCTATAATTGCAAGAAGGTTGAGGAATTTAGAAACGAACAGCTCATGAATGGATGTAAGTTTATTACAAACAGATTTGGCGTTCCATAGTCCACAGGAGAAGGAAAGAGAAGGTAGAGGAGATATGTGGATAAGGTTGGCGAGATTGGAAGTACAGGATACATGGAAAGGTTTGTGGTGGTGCGAGGAGTGTGAGCAGATAATGGTGATTATACGGGGTCCAGGGTTAGGTGAGATGTCACCAGCAGCCATGAGAAAGAGCAGGGTGAGACATGCGAGGAGGGTTTGTGGGTGAGAGGTTTATTTCTGTTTCTGTAGGTTGGCGAGTGTGGTGGGTGCAGGAGACAAAACAGTTCATGTGTACAGACTAGCAAGGAGGGTAGTAGTGAAGGGGAAATAATAATCGGGGAGGGAGGAATAGGATGATGGAGAAAGACATGGAGTTTGTAGAGAAGTATGTTGACAATAAATAGGAGAGAATGTAAATTAAATAGGTGAATGATGGAGAGATGTGAATGAATGTGTATTAGCTAGGGTACGGAATGAGAAAGTGGAAAGGAACAATTGATCCAAATTGTGCAGGGCAATGGAAGAGGTGAAGGATACTTTACCACCCCCTGGCTAAGGTTAATGGAGTAGACAGTTTCTGCCGCTCTAACACAATGTGGTCCAGGAAGATGCTAACAGTTGGGTTCAGAGGGTCTAGCAGTCAAACAGAGATGGTAACAGCAATCACAATAAAGCTCAGATTTAACAGATGTTAACACAGCAATGACAGTTGAGCTCTTTCGGTCCCACAGCTGAACAGAGATGGTAGTTCAGTAGATCCTAAAACCACCTTGTTTTTCAGTATGATGTCGATCCTCAACATTGCTGTGACGCTTAGCAACAGTATTCAGAAATATCCAAAGCTCTATATTTGTTACAATAAGGAAAAGTAGAAACTTGGGCAAACAGCTGAGCCAGTGTACAGCTTACTCCAACTGCCATCCCCTTATGCATAATTATAATGCCTGAGCCTGAGTATGGTAGGCCTACGATGCTCTTCTTTCCTCCAATTCATGAGGGGGGGGTGTCTATACTAGTTCAGAGTTAACTAGTTTTCCTCCTAGCAGTTTACATCCTCCTTTTCTTTTAATAATCATGTACTCAGGAAAGCAGATGCATTCATAGCCCTCTCATGTAATTTCCAAGTTATCTATATGGGTGATTGTAACAACTTTATGGATCCTAGGCTGAATAGGTGAAGGAAATCTACATTGATAGCTCTGGGACTTCATTATTTGCTAGGCAGAGTTGGTACTGGTGAACATTTGGAGAATTTAGTGTTCCCGAACCAAACAATTTTCCTACCACTCTATGTACCATCGCACACTATCCCGAATGGATCTCAGTCTCTCATAGTATGACCCACCTTGATAAAGACGTTAGGTATCTACCCAGAGATATTTCTGGCCACTCACCCATACTATAATCTGTTGACCTTATACCACACTCTGGTGCTAAATTCTGGAAACTTAAATACTTTTGGCTCACTCTGATGGCAATGAACAGTGTACAATCCTCCATTCTTGGAATGCTTTTGAGGCTTTCCTCAGACCCACCTTCATCAATAGGATAGCGGGACGTAAAAAGTTTTCAGGGAAAAAGAAACCCAGTTAGAACAGGCAGTTTGTGACCTGGAAGCTACTTACCTTTCCTCACATTTTAACTCATGGCTCCACGATCAGAAGGAATGGGCAGATCATTTACATCATAGATCCAAATGTAGATTGCTCTCCAACCACGTTGTGCATGCTCAGAATCACAAAAGAGGTAGTCTTACGGCCTACTTGGCTAAAACAAAATTACTCAAATAAAATGGTTTCTGCTATCTCGGCTGATCAGGGTAACAAATATTTTCATAGTGGCCAAATTGCAGCATTTTTCTATGCTTTTTAAGAAGCTGTATGCTTCCCTGGCATGCTATTCATACCAAAAACTGGAAGGATACATCTTCCCAAATTAAATGTGGATTCACTGCAATACATTGATGCCTACATTTCAATTAAAAAAAATAATATAGAGATAGATACTGTAATATTGTTATTCCTTAATAACAAAGTCCCTGATGTAGAGATCCACAGGCAAGCCATCCACAAGAAATTTGGAAGATTCTTTATCTCTACATTACTTGAGACCTTTAATAACTTATCGGTCGCTACCTCATTACCATCTTCTATGTCTGATGCCTTAATGCTTCATCCCCACTTGGCAGGGCTGTCCACTCCCTCCGGCCCTGTTTGCCCTTGCAATCTTGTTTAGGGATCATCCTGGTCTCGGGTGAAAAGAGGGCACATATTTAACTCCACTGTACAGATATAGAGCATCAGGTGCTCTTGATTTTCCTAATATCAGAGCTACTATTTGGCTGCACAATTGACACATTTGAGAGATGGGTCAATGACTGCCCTGCTGAGACTATGTGGCTTTCTTCAGCAGCAGGCAAGGTTCTCACACTTTACTCTGTAAATTTGTTAGGTATAAAGGTCTCCAGTGATACAGTGCCGCTGCTTCAGCAAGCTTTCCTTATATGGAAAATCCTGCATGCAGTGTTAGGTAGTAATGATATTGACCCTGACTCAACCATCTGGGGTTATAGTAATTTTAGAGAGTTGCATAATTTTCCAATCACTTTGATTGATTAATTACTTTAAATTCTTTGAACTAAAAGAGGATTTTGCAATCCTTGTTCTACAATTATTTACAGCTGAGGCATGACATTGCAACCCAATTTACTGTCCTCTCCACCATAATTAGTCCTGCTCCTATCAAGGCTCCAAGAAAATTATATCTATACTATATACTTACATCTTACCTGCATTAGTCTGATGATTTCAGTACGCTTAGTGCTAAGTGGGAGTCTGATTTGGGGTCAATTGATAATAAGACATGGGGCCTCATTATGGAGAGCACAAAGGAGGCCACCTACTGAAGTAGATACAGACAAATATTGCACAGCGTATATTACACTCACCTAAGGCTTTACCTATTGGGAAGGAGGAGAATCTCTGCCCCAAATTTGGAATTGATTATGCTTCCTTCTATCACTTCTAATGGGGGTGTCCAGGTGTACCATTATGTTGGGCTGCTGTGGTAGAGGCTATGCAGAGAAAAATTATAATTAATTAAATTTGTAAGGTACCACAGTGCTCCACAGCGCCGTACAGTAGGGAAAACAGGACATACATATAACAAGGCCATACAAGGTAGACAAAAAATGTAGACATGAAAATAAAGGGTATGGAGGACCCTGCTCATTAAACAGCTTACATGTTAAATGCAAGAGGGCACAGCTGAAACATGAGGAGCATGTGTGGCTCAAAATGAAGACTGGCATAAAAGAAAAGTGGTTTAAGATGGAATTGTCCTTCGGACCTCCCACCCACCAATATGTTAAAAAGGTTTAGCAAACACACACACAGGAGGGGTAGCAGGTACAGTTTAACAAACCAAGCACTTCAGCGACAAGGAGTGCCACTTTTGTGGCTGAAGTGCTTAATTTGTTTGGGCCCCCACAAAACAAGCTAACAAAGGGCTTAAGGCAGCTAAGCAAACTGTGCCATTGCTTTAACCAGCCTCTTGCTGCAAACACATAGCAGTTTATTGTAAAGGAGTAACCGCACTAAGTAAATAAGTATATTTTTCTATCACACATCCCCAAAGTTACTGACTGTGCAGTTTGTTTCAAATTTTTATATGTATGCAATTTTCTGGAGGGTGCACCCTATTACTATATATAGTCCAAAGGGGAAAAATTGAAGAGAGAAAATTATATATAAAGGCACTCTGGGATGTAAAAATTATCCTGTGGCTAGCTATCTAATAGGATTAATAACTATATCGCCACTTCGTCTCAGCCCAGATTCAGCCTATAATAGAACCCAACTATAGACAGTTTCCCATCTACAAATAGGGCGAATATTTTAGGTTAATGGCACATAATAATTCATTTTTGGTTATAGATAGTACTATAAATAGGCATATAATTGCTAAATAACTACCAGTTAATATTGGACCTCTAATATAATAAGGTATCCTGAGATATAAGGATTGCCAAAAATTTTAGGAATACTATAGACTTATTGATACTATCTAACAAAGCTAACCATCTGATACATTGTATCAATATCCATGCAGATGATGTACAATGGAATAGATTAAAGTGGAGACTATAATCCTAGATATTCAATGAATCACGATAGTAAATAGAGGCAGGTGTTAATCACACATATAAGGTGTTTATTGCAATATATAAAGTGAGATAGCAAAGCGCCTGCAGCTGGGACTGCATTTTATCTCACATTGCACTTATTTTAATTTTTTATATTTTCGCTAAATGTATGGGATAGATTATTTTAAAATAATACTAATAAAATGTACTCTTTTAGATAATTTTCACATCCCGGAGTGCCTCTATTTATACTTTTCTCTCTTCAATTTTTCCCCTTTGGACATAATAGTTTCTATCACATCTAGGAAACATTACCAATGCCACACAGCAGTGTCAGAAAAGAAAATTGGTGCAAGATGGAATTGTCCTTGGGGACTCCCACCCACCCTTATGTCGGATTGGCATAATATGAAGGGCAGCAGACTAGAGAAGGTTATAAATTTGACAATATGATGACATCAACAGCATTATTAGGACAATAGAAATGTAGACAGTATTTATTAGGTTGACAATTCAAATGTAGACAGTATTATCCCTAACTCTAACCCTGTCCCTATCCCTGTCCCTAACCATATTCCTAGTCCTATAATAATACTGCCCACATTTGAATTGTCTACCTAATCATACTGTCCACCATGTAAATTGGCGACCTAATAATACTATTGACACCAGAATTGTTGACTTAGATAAGCTGATAGACCAAGGCCTAAATGTCAAACAGTGCAAGATGGAATTGTCCTTCGTAATATGTTAAAATGGACATGTACAGTTTAACAAACCAATCACTTTAGTGACAAGGACTGCTACTTTTGTTGCTGAAGTGCTTTTGTTTGTTTGGGCCCTCACAAAACTAGCTACCAATCCACCAATGTGCTTAAGGCAGGTAAGCTAACAGTGCTGTCAATGAACTCTACAATGGCAAGATGTTATCTTTAGCCACATCCTCACCAGTGAGTACATCATCCTCACACAATATTAATTCATACCTGCTGGAATCCACCATTATAGAAGTCTGTGCTTTGATATAATTGCCAGTAAAGGCCTTCCCCGTGGAATTTGTAGTGCATTTTGATGAACATCATCTTTTCCACCTTTTTAGGAAGTAGCCTCCTACGTCGATCGCTGACAAGGTTCCCGCCTGTGCTGAAAACTCTTTTCGAGTACACACTGGAGAGTGGGCAGTTGTCAGGTTTGTACACGAAAAATGAGTGAGATTCTGCTGTCTCAACTGGTATTGGCTAGATTTCCATAGAGGCTCGGAGTCTAACAGAATGGAAGGTATTCATCAGTGTTTCCCGCAAGAGAATTTGGGCTTCAGCGGCTTCCACCCTGCAGGTCGCGGTCCTCCAGGGAAGTTCCCAGTGAGACAGATTAGAGAACTAGATTAGGCAGCATACAGAGAGATACAGTTCTAATAGCAGATGGTGATCATAGCAATTACCACTAAGAGTGGAACATAAATGCAAAGTTCAATGGAGTACAGAGTATACTGCAGATGATTGACCACAGCTGTTATACAGGAGAGTAGAAACAGTCAGCAGAGTTCAGCAGTGCAGACAGATAACATAGTGAGCGTTGATCACAGCAAATACCACTAAGAAACATCTATGCAGAGTTCAATGAAGCATGAGGCATACAGCAGACGATGAGCCACAACTATCACCACATGACTGTGGAAGGAATTAGCGGAGGACTGCGATGCCGGCAGAGTAAATAGTGATAGATGATCACAGCAGCTACCAGTAACAAGTGGAACTGGTGAGCAGAGATCAGCGGTGTCCAGATATGCAGCAAACGATGAGCCACAGCTTACCACAGGGACATGGAACGAATCAGCAGTAGTCAGCGATGCACGCAGCATAGATCATAACGGGGAGAGGAAGCTGAAACAGGCCAGGTATAGACTTGAAGAACCAGAAATGAAACGATGAAAGGAGGAGGCTTATCAAGGGGGACTGACCAATGACTGAACAGGCCAAACACAGGTGAGGTAAGCACAGGTGCAAACTGTTACTGACAGGCTGCATGATGAAGAGAATTAAAGTGAGAGTCAGTGTATTGAGGCTCAGGTGGAGATACCCGGAGAGCGGTGTGTGACAGCAGCTTCGGTATTGCAAAGCAAGTTTGTACATTGGTCTCCAAATTGCCTTTTTTTCCTCCCAGCATATAAAGGGACTGTCTGACGTGTCTATTTCTATGCTGTTATTAAAATAATCCACCACCACCTTTGGATGTTGATAGTAGGATCAGGTGGAGTTATGACAGGGGAGCCACGATTTTTGGGCAATTCTTTTATACCAGATTTCCAAATGTTGTGCTTACTCTTCTACATCATCCCTGAGTCTCTTGGTAAAGCTTAGTTTTTTCCTTGAAGCAGAAGCCTGACATATTGAAGGAGACACCGTTGTGTCCCTGTTAGGAACCCCAACAGCCTGCACCACAAAACCCGGAATCTACTCTGAAGTCTGGTGTTCACTGGAGCCCCTAGTGGTGGGGACAGACTTGGCCGCAGACAACAAAGGGTCGTGAATTGCGCGCTGACTGTGGAGAACCCAGGCGGGCGAAGTGAGGACCCGGCAGAAGTCCAATAGGTCACGGCCAAGCCAGCAGACTCGGTATTCCGGCAGAAGATCAGGGGTCACAAGCAAACAATCGTAGTCAATATCCAGGCAGAAGATCAGGGGTCACAAGCAAACAATCGTAGTCAATATCCAGGCAGAAGATCAGGGGTCACAAGCAAACAATCGTAGTCAATATCCAGGCAGAAGATCAGGGGTCACAAGCAAATAATCGAAGTCAGGAACAGGCAAAGGTCAGCAGTAATAAATCAATCCAAAGTCACTAGAGCAATAACAGTAGCAGGCTAAGGCAGCAAGCTGGAACTATAACCGGCAGGGGAGGATTGCCCCTTCCTGCCTATAAATGCAAGCTGGCCAATGAAACAGGACTGGGGGCAGGACCATGATTCACCCTCTGATTGGGGTGTTTAATTATAGCGCGCGCGCCTGGTTTCCCTGTACGCCGGGACGCAGCGCTACAGCTGACAGCGTCCTGACCGTTGCCCTGGCAACGGCCGGGGTAGGCCGGAAGTGACATCCCGGTCGTCATGACGATGGCCGGGACACAGGAAGCAGCGGGGAGCGAGTCGAGGCGGTGCCCAGAGCCGCCGCGGCTCGTAACAGTCCCGTACCACTTGAGCTGTCAACTTGCTCACCAGGAGCTTATTGCAACTCTTGTGATCTCGAAATAAAGAGAGGACATAACTCTTAAACATAGTATCATGCACTGTCGCCAAAATGTAGTGATCCGATTTCAAGACGTTGATAAATCGTCGATCCTGGCAGATGGAATAAAGTACTTGATCTACATGTCCGACATGCTTAGCATAATTGCTTTGTTTCATCTACTCCTTCAATTTCTCAATCTGCTTTTCCAAAAGCCTAATTAAGGGAATCACTGTGCTCAAGCTAGCAGTGTCTGAATTCACTTCACAGGTGGATACTTCGAATGGTTTCAGCACCTTGCACAACACGGAAAGTATTCTCCACTGCGCTGGACTAATGTCATGGCTTGTGGCGTAAGCGTGGATTGCTTTTCGCTGTTCCGCCATCCTCACAAGCATATAAAGGGTAGAATTCCACCTTGTTACCACCTCTTCCTTCAGTTGGTGGCAGGGCAAATTAAATTGTTCTTGTAGCTGCTGCAATCTACTACATGTTTTTGCAGAATGTAGGAAATGTCCCGAAATTTTTCAGGCCACAGACAGCATCTCCTGCACGTCCCTGTCATTTTTCAAAAAGCTCTGCACTACCAAGTTGATTGTGTGAGCAAAACAGAGAATATGATGGAATTCACCCAGCTGTAATGCTCTCACAATATTGATGGCATTATCAGAAATTACATATCTTGAGGAGAATCCAAACAGGATAAGCCATGTTGCAATGATATCCCTTAGCTTTTCTAATAGGTTGTCAGCGGTATGACTCTTAGTGAAGCGGTGATACACAGAGTAGCCTGCCTCTGAAAAATCTGGCGTTATTGGATACATGCTGCTGCTGTTCCTAATTGTGAAGGCGAATCACCAACCCAGTGGGCTATCACAGTCATATAATCTTTAGTTTGCCCAGTTTCGCCTGTCCACAAATCTGTGGTTAAGTGTACAGTGGGAAGAATGGCATTTTGTAGCCCAATAATTACATTTTTTGAACCTTCTGGTAGAGGTGAGGAATTGCTTTTCTAGTAAATGGAATTTGGTAACTGGGACACAGGAGCTCAATTAACTTTCTAAAACCAGCTGCATTAATAGTGGATATTGGCCGCAGATCTAATACAAGCATAATCGTCATGGCGTCTGATCCGCTTTGCGACTGGGTGACAGCTTTCATACTTGCTTACTCTTGCAAAGGATTGTTTAACAGTCAATTGTAGTAAACTACTAGTAATCTTCTTCTTGGTCTGCTTCTGGAATGAAGATCCACCCCCAGCAGCAGTGGGCCTAACAGTCAAGAATTCTTCAGAGGAATGCTGGATAGGGAAGGAGTCATCTAGGCTTAGCAATTTGGGTGCAGGACTAACTCTGATCACTAGTGAGGATATTGATGAGGAAGGTGTTGTCGGTGTAGATTGCAGGTGCCAGGATGTAGCTGAGAGAAGGGAGCTAGCTGATGGTGGAATGTATTTTATTTTTTTAGCATAAGTTTTAGATTTTCCCAACAGCTTGTCATGAACTCGCTTCAAATGACGCAACATGGATGACGTTCCTAGATGGTTAAGGTCCCTACCTCTACGGACTGTGGCTTTACAAATGCTTCAAATTTCTAAACAACTGTTGACAGAATTTGGGTAAAAATAATTCCACACATAAGAGGCTTAACAATAACCTTCTACTTATCACTGACAAGAACTGCTTCCAGTGGTGCAGGACTTACACAAACATCATCGTAATCAACATCCTCATTAGCGCCGTTGTCAGCTACACATACATCCCCCTCATCCTGTTGCAAAT
The DNA here is from genome assembly GCF_038048845.1 of Mixophyes fleayi. Taxonomy (NCBI): domain Eukaryota; kingdom Metazoa; phylum Chordata; class Amphibia; order Anura; family Limnodynastidae; genus Mixophyes; species Mixophyes fleayi. The sequence goes on from NC_134408.1 coordinate 68,932,510, forward strand.
CCAAAGTGGCATTCTCAATTTGTATATCACCAGCTACACTTAGGCTGCTCATCCACACATTTGCAGAAATGGTGAAAGGAGGCTTCTTTGTGAGTTCAGTATCAGAAACGTCAGGCTTGGACATAGCAATCGTGGATAGACTCTCCTCAGGGATGTATATAATTTCTAAACATACAGATTCTTTTACTGTATTACTGGTTCTTTCCAGCTTGGCCTTGACACATAAAAGTTTTTGGGCACCTCTTTTGTACACAGAATAACAAGTTCTTGCATCGTCATGAGTAGGAGTGGCTTACAACTAGACTCCTTACCGGCATCCAGTAACAGGTTCCTTCTGGGTAACCGTCACTGCTAGGGTACCCCCTCGCAGGTACCCCTGGGCTGGTACCCCTAACCGCTTACTATGGTTCAGGGTTGCTGTGGATGGATGTTTTCAAGCAGGTCTTTGAAGCAAGTGATGTTTATTTGCAGTCACACTGACTGAAGGTAACAGTGATAAGGGCAGGTGAAACAAGAATGATACATTTCAGTGTACAATGTCTCTCTTTTTATACAGTCTAGAGACAGCCTCACAAGGTAAGCCAGCCCCATGAGGTCCGAATTTTTAGTATCAGGATACAATATATATTTACCTAAACATGGATTTACATGCAATTATTATTATTATTATCCTTTATTTGTTAGGCGCCACAAGAGTTCCGCAACGCCGTACAATGCACAGTACAGGGACAGTACAGGGTAAAACATTACTGAACAGTAAACAAAAAAATACTGACACTTCAGGAGTTCAAAGCAGGCTAATACAGTAAAGATGGAGCAGAAGAGCAGGTAAGGACACAAGAGGGAAGAGGGCCCTGCTCAATGAACCTACATCCTAAGGGAAGATGAACAAAACTCAGGTACAAAGGGAGTGAGTTGGCGTATAAGGGAGGGGAGCTAACAAAGCTAACAATACTTACACTACTCTGTTTTGTGCTAAAACTTGATGCTTGCATTATCTGAAATGCAGCCAAGCCAGACAGCGTCCCCCTGCTGGGTATTCAGGCTAAACAGGTGATTGTCACTTCACATAAAGACTTACTTAGCATTTCCTGCTATCAGCAAACAGTCTTCCGATAAGTGCATTTCAAATTATACATTGGTGCCTGCACCTATGATTGACATACATTTCAACAATAAATTATTTCTACATGATCCAGCCACAAATAAGTTATTTATAAGTGATCCAGTCACAATCCTTTCCCCCTTGTCCATGCGGGTAACCAGTGTGCCATGTCCCAACAATTTGACTCCTGGTCCCACGATCTCTTAGGGTTACCGGGAGTGACCGGGAGGATCCGGCTCTTCCTGCAGAGACTGTCCATCCACATTGCTGTGAGCCTTTCCTTGCTTGTGAATTATGTCAAAGTCATAAAATTGAAGGGCAAGGCTCCAGCGCAATAATTTGCCATTTTCCCCTGAGGTGTGTTGTAGCCACTTTAAAGGATTATGATCAGTCACCACAGTAAAATGTTGTCCATAGAAATAAGGTTGAACTTTATTCACTGCCCAAACAACGGCCAAACATTCCTTCTCAATTATTGCATAACCTACCTCCCAGTTTAGCAGTTTTCTGCTGAAATAGACCACAGGGTGCTCCTGTCCATCTGGCCGCACCTGGCTAAGTACTGCTCCCAGTACATACTGTGACGTGTCAGTTTACTTAATAAAGTCCTTGTCAGTACTTGAGCACGAACCAGGGCTTCTTTAAACACCTGAAATGCCAGCTCACAAGTGGGTGTCCACTCAACTACTTTGGGGAGTTTCTTCTTAGTGAGATCTGTCAGGGGCTTCACTACAGTACTAAAGTCTGGGATGAAACGTCTGTAGTAAACTGAGGTCTCTAAGAAGGTCAGTACTTGTATTTGGGTCATGGGCCGGGGCCAGTCTCGGATTGTCTCTACCTTAGCTGGCTCTGGTTTAACCCTACCTCTCCCCACATGATGACCCAGGTACTGCACCTATGACATCCCCATTTGACACTTGGATGCTCTGATGGTCAGACCTGCCCACTGAATTTTCTAACACTTGCCCTACATGTTTCAGATGGTCCTTCCAGGATTTACTGAAAATGGCAATGTCATACAAGCCTGAGCAAAGCCCTTACGCCCTTCCAGCAGGTAATCAAGCTCACACTGGAAGGTGGCTGGCGCATTCTACATCCCCATTGGCATGGACATAAACTCAAACAGGCCAAATGGGGTGATGAATGCCGACCATTCCTGAGGCTTGAGGGTATTTGCCAATACCCCTTGCTCAAGTCAATGCCCTTGAAATATGTGATGGCTCAATCACTCTTAGCTATTGAATTTTATGTACCTCATTGTATATATTTTGCTTTGCCTCTTGTGAGAACCGATAAGCGGGTTGCCTAACTAGCCCATGCTCACCAGTGTCACACATGGTACATCACCAAGAAAGTCCTACTTAAGTTAGTCGCAATGGGCCACAGCACTGCCTCAAGATGCTCCCTCTTGCGGGCACTCAACTGCTCATCCCAGCCCACTTCCTCTACACCACTTGCTTCCGCAAGGTTGTCAGGTTGTGGGTCACTTCCTGGTTCCTCAGTTGGTAAGCAGCAAACCACTGCTACCAACTCCACACGCTCGTGGTACGCCTTCAACATATTTACGTGGTAGGTCCGCTGCCGCCTACTGTCGCTATAAAATGACACCATGTAGGTGATGTCACTCAGGCAGTTTGAGACCTTGCATGGTCCAGCCCAGGCAGCCTGCAGCTTCTGCCCTACCTCAAGCACTCTTGCATGTGGGCCCTGATCATACCAATTATTCTCTTTTGCCTACACTTCGGCTAGCTTAGCCTGTGCGAGCCCCATGAGATTCTCTAACCGACCTCTGAGCTTCAACTCATCATCATCATCATCCACCAGAGACATCCTGGGTGGGTTGCTCCCCTCCCAAGACTCCCGGAACAGGTCAAGAGGTCCACGGACTCTGCGGCCATATAGTAGTTCCACCTTCTGATAAGCAAACAGGAGGTGCGGCAGGTAGCGTTCCCAGTTCCCCCTCCTAAGTTACAAACGCCCGTAGCATGTGCTTTAGAGTGCCATTGAACCGCTCGCACAGTCCGTTAGTCTGGGGACGGTAGGGGACAGTACAGAGTTGCCACACATCACCTAGAGACACTGGACCAGTTCACTCATGAACGGTTTCCCTTGATCGGTTAGGATATCACTAGAGAACCCTACTCTGCTAAATACTCCTAGCAGCACGTCCGCTAACTTTTCCACAGTTATGGAGGACAGAGCTACAGTCTCTGGATACCGGGTAGCGTAGTCCACCACGGTGAGAATGTACCTCTTACCCGATCTACTGAGGACAGGCAGGCGACTTACTATGTCCACAGCCACTCACTGAAAAGGTTCCTAGACTATTGGCAAGGACCTGAGGGGAGCACGAGCACTGGGATGCCCAAGACGCTGACAAACATCGGACTTACAGTAGGCCTTGATGTCATCTGACATTCCTGGCAAGAAAAAAATCTGTGTCAGGCTCTTCAGTGTTCGGTCCCTTCCCTGGTGTCCTGCCATAGGGACTTCATGAGCAAATGACATTAGTTGTGCACGAAAGCCCGGTGGTATCACCAGTTGAACTGTTGCCGGATTGGTCTATCCCCATCTAAGGTCAAAAAGGTCAAGGTCAGGGTCACAGGACAACAGGCAAGGTCCAAGGTACAGGCAAAAGGTCACAATGGTAGTTCAGATATACAGGAATCCAACAGCAGGTCAACAACAGTACAGGACTGGAACACTATAACCAGCAGGAAGGATAAGCCCTCCCTGCCTTAAATACAGAAGAGAGCCAATCAGGACCCTTGTCCAGTAAGTACCCCAAGGGGCTGCTTAATAAAGTACTGCCTGATTAATTAGCCCACAGGCTGTTCACTACCCTGTGCACGCGCCCGGCTGCTCAGTGTTGCCGGGACGCGGTACTGCTCAGTAGGCATCCCGACCGTTGCCATGGAGACGGTTGGGACGAGGGGAACCGGAAGGGACGTCCTGACTGTTGCCATGATGCTGAAGGAGGAAGCGAGCCGTGGTGATCCGCGGCTCGTGACAGTGACCTGGTCTTTCCAGAGGCAAAGGGCTGGCTGTTTCCTGAAGAACTAGAAGATGTGGTCTTTTCCTCTGAGTTGGATGAAGCTGTGGTTGCTGGTGATGACTGTTGTCTAGTAGCTGTGATCTTTTCCTCTGGGCTGGGCGTGTGCAGGTGTAGATCCTGAAGACTGTAGCTTAGTAGCTTTTGATATTGTGTATATTTTCACTAGAAGAAATACCTTATTTCTGATGTATATATCTGATACAATAAGCCTTTGTTTTGAAAGCCTTTTGTATATCTTGGTGTAAGGAAATGTCTTGTATGGACCAGGAATTCTTTTCTTTGGAAGAAATGTGTATTCTGCAACTGTTGGAAGATGGACACATGCTAATCTCATGCTAATTAGACCTTTTGATGTGTGAGGGTCATAGGAAGATGTAATTAGACTTGCTGTCCACTGTAAGATGTAGGATATCACAACGAGGTTTTAAGATATCACAGCTAAATGTAAATATTGTTAGCTTTGCAGTGCATGTAAATCCATGCTTGTGTAAACAAATTGCATCCTGATTGTAAACATAGCCTGTGTCCAAATCAGTATAAAAAGCACTGCCTTGTACACTGAAATGTATCATTCTGATGTTCCATCTGACCTAATCACCTGGTACCTTCAACCAGTGTGAGAACAAATAAACATCATGCTGCTTCAAGACCCTGCTTGACAACTTATTCAACATTGCTGTAATCCTATGACCTGCAGATTAGACCCTAAATTGAATCCGTTCTCCGGCTGTTTCTGAGGTTGAAACCAGTTTTTCCGGTACCATCACTCTGCCTGCTACCCTGCAGCTCTGGTCAGTGTGATAGGCCAGGGGAAGTCCATCCAGAGCAACCCTGATCCATAGTAAGAGGTTCAGAGCACCAGCCCAGGTACACCAGCAAGGGGGTACCCCAGCATTGACAGTTACCCAGAAGGGACATGGTTCTAGGCGCCATAAAGGAGCCCAGTGGTGGCAGCAGGCTTCTCCTACTGCAGTAGGAGGGGCGTATTCAGAATAACTAAAGTGGACAGTAGCAAAGTAAGCCTAGCCGGTTCCCAGCAACAACAGACAGGGTGGCATAGGCGGTCCATCCCGTCACACTCTCTTTGGTGGAGATGATTCCTCACTTTTGCATTCATTAGATGCCAGTCTCCCATTCTGACTGGAGTAGTTATTACTTTCCTAATATTGCAGACTGTGTTTCTCCCCCAAATAAACCCTGTTTGGTCTTTATGAATAATGTCAGGCAATATTCCCTTGAGGCATTCTGCAAGTATCTTTTTTATCAACTTAGTCTGTATTTAACAGGGATATAGGCCTATAGGAACCTGGAAGTTCTGTATCCCCGACGGGTTTAGGTAGTACTTTTATGATGTTTTAAGTTGTTTCTGAGAAACCAAATACAATTCAGACTGGTCTTTTTTGACTTTTGCAGCATATGACATAATGTCTCCCTTAGCACCGCCTAAGCAGTTTGCCAAAAAAACATTGGATCCAAAGTGTGTTCCTCATTATTCTGCACATATTCCACCCAAGCAGCATCTAATCTATTTTTACATTGCGGACGTCAAGTCTGATAGGCAACGCCACTATCTGTGGTTACCTATTTTCAAGTTCATTTTTAGCCTAAACCAAATATAAGCATGATCTGATATACTAATAGGCTCTATTTTAGTGGCAAAAACCTAAGCAGTCAACAAACTCGAGAGTAGAAAGTAGTCTATCCTCGACAGTGTCTTATATCGGGGAATGATATGTGTAATCCACATCAGCTAGATGATGTAATCGCCATATATCTACAAGCTGCAGCTGCTGGTTCATATATCTAACTCCAATTTTATACCTACGTGGTTGCCCCTGTGCTGTACTTTGTCTAGTATATTTGAGGACACAATATTAAAAAGTCTCCTCCCAGTATTATTCAAGAATCTACATGTGCATATAGCTTATTAGCAATTTTTAAATAGAAAAATTTCAGGTAAACTGTTGGCGCATAAATATTCCAAAACAAGTATATAAGACAAGCCAGAGTGACGTCCAACAATACAAAGCGCCCCTCCGCATCTGTTTGTTGTGAATAGAAATAGGGAGACCTTTGCGCACCGAAATGGCTACACCTCTGGATTTAGAAGAGTAAGAGGAATAAGCCACCACCTGCTGATTTAGCATGCTCAACTTTTCATGTTCTGGACCTGTAAGATGTGTATCTTGCAGGTATTTCTGCATTTAACTTAAGGTAAGTGAAGATCTTTCTCCTTTTCATCGGAGAGTTCAAGCCATGGACATTCCAGGAGCAAAACTTTATAGCATTCTGCATTCTAACACTTTATCAAGAGTAGTACATTTGCAGCTCACCAACCCGAACATCTCAGAATCAAAAGTTTCCGTGCGTAGCAAGATGTTAATGTCTGAATATGTGTAATCTTGGAATCGAGTATCATAAGGTAAGGGGAATAGGAAATATAAAAAAGGGGGATGAAAAACCAAAACCAGAATCCTCATTTCGAGGATAGTAACATCTGTGTCTTATGGATAAATCCAACAGGTAGATAGATTAGATAGAATAAAATAGGATTAGTAAATTTTCGGCCGCTTGTAGACCACAACCTATGAGATACATTACCATGGTGTAACTTTGATGATTATATCAAAATAATAAACCGTAAACAACATTGCAACTCAAACTGCCGTAAAAACATTTGTGAGCAAACAAAACCCAGAAGGTAAGCAAAACTTCTCTACATGTTCTCGATTTACAGTACTTATCTAATTTGAAATGCTCTATTAACTATTTATTAGAACAAGTGATCGCAGTAAATACAATTCTGTTGTCTCTAGAATAACTAGAGGCTAATATAGCACCTTTCCTCTGCTGCTTTTACGTGAAACAAATTAGGAAAATATATGAGAACATATCAGAAGTATACACATAGCAATATCATACTCCTCTCTCCAGGTCAGCTGGCTCAACCCTAAGATTATGTGTCCATTAGACAAAGTGATTCTCTCTGAATCTTCCTCAAGATATGCTTGTGCATCATCAGCTGTGTTGAAATCTTTGAAATCCTTGTCTTTAAACAAATGCAGTTTTGCTGGGTACATGAGAGAAAACTTTCCTCCTTCCTTCACCATCGGATACATACAGGTGACATTTTCTTCCATGCTCTGGATACCTCTGAGTAATCTTGAAACAACATGAGCTGCTTTTCTGCCATATGATCTTCCCAGCCTGCTTTGCTGCAGACCAGAAACTGACTTTGTGAAGATAATTCAGGCATTTGAAAATAACTGTGCGGGGTCTCCTGTCTAGATTGTCACGTTGGTCCTAGACGATGTGCCGTTTCTATTTACAAACCTCCCATATCATCTGTAATTTTAAGGATTGCTGGCAAGTCATCTTTAAGGAAATGAGATAAAGCTGGCCCTTTGATGGTTTCTGTCAATCCTACCAACGTTAAATTATTACGTCTTGATCTGTTCTCGAGGTCATCAATTTTATTGAGCATTTGTTTATGATCCTTGCGTAATATAGCAATTTGCTGCGTTAAAGATGATACTTCTTGCATTTGTTCTACGATATCCTGCTCATTAATGCTGACCTGCTTATTTGTTGCTGCTACTTGACCTGCCAATTCTTTAATAGCTTCTTTGAATTTCGCAGCTTGTGATTGCATGAGGTTCCATTTTTTCTCTGATCGCATTGACCATGACCTAAGACAAGGGAGGTTTAGCAATCATATTATCTATAGTCAGAGTTTGTTTTTCCAGAAGAGCCAGCAGTAGAATCTCCCTTATCTCTCTTATTTTCCGATTTAGATCTCTGTGCTTTGGCAGATGCTGGAGCATTTATAAAAAAAAATCCATTCCTGGGCCTGCTATCATTCAGAGTTGTGGTCGCAATGTTAAATAAGGTTGTGGTACCACCGAAATCTCTAGATCTAGTCTCTCACATGCTTATTTCAAATATTCGAGCGCACCTGAAAAAATATTTATAGTATAATGCAGATAGTACAGCCGGGACTCAAGATCCGAGAAGTAAAGATCTGGATGATAATTACACACAGCTGTATTTCACAAATCTTTCACAAGATGGAAATAGTTGCTCTTTGAGCTTCTCTTAAGCAGTGAGAAGTAAGTCAGCCAACACGGTGTCTGAGAAACTAAGACTTTAACCCTTCAGTGCCTTGATCAGCATTTAAACTATGGCAGTATATACACTTTGTGGATGACTGTGTTCTGGCACATTGACTGTATAATCGCTGCAGTGCTTAAATACAAAGCGTAAGGCTGCACTTTATTGCAATCATAAAACATGTGAAAGGAGGCCAATTGCACCGATTGATTACTTACAGCTCGTACTGAGGCCTTTGTTTCCGAATGGCTGCTATGCTTTATTTGCACTGGAATATTGCACCACCCCGCTTTACTAAAGCAGATTATCTTTACTGACCGGTGTGTATGCACGTCAGCCTCTGGACTCACTCCCAACAGAATGAACTGCAGCCATTTGTATACAGCGTCCTGGCGACCGCCGCTGCAGTAAAAAAAAGTCTGTCTGTCACAGGACTCCTCCAGGGGCGCACCGGCCCAACTTCCTCCACACGGGTAAGTCGAATTGTCGCTGGTATATTTAAGGTGACTCTGTTCTGAAGGGCTGTAACAGCGTCTCACTGACCAAGATTAAGCACAAAGCAAATCTGGCTCTGCAGCTGTCTGACGAGAGGTACTCGATTCACGCCAGAGCCTTCTGCTCGATGTAAACTGGCTGAACCTCTGCAGAGTGGCATAAAAGGATTCCAGATTTAGGTGTAGGGGATCCTCGGTCCGGACAGTTATCAAGTCGTTGTTTGTCGCAGGACTATTTCAACTATAAGATCCTGTCAAGATTAGAGCATAAATCTGATATGATGAAATAGAATATTGAATGTCAGGGCCCAAATAAAATATTGTATTGATACATAGAAGTGAACCTGATTTTCCCCTCAGATAAATGTTTGACCAAATGTATTAGAAAGGAAACAATTAGCCCAGTAAGAGGTATTAAGTAGAGGAAACCCTTTGCGTGGAGATCAGCTTAAGATATGCAGTTCCCACTTCCAAATTGACTTCCTTTCAATAGGTATTGTAAACACAAAAGAACCTCTAGGTGTGAATTGCAGAGTCATATGCCTAGATGAGATCCTTGTAGACAAAGACAGCCTTTGAAGACTGCTTATAAAGATATATAGAAATATGAGCTTCAAAAGGAAATGGTGTTCATAGTTCATATTTTGAGAAATCTGGGTGGCACTCCATACTGAGGAGCAGAAATCACACCAGGGTTGTGAATGTCAGGTACTAGCGGTATCCGGGAACAGTTTTAATCACATATCTTTGGAAAAGGTATGTCACAATTCCATCATGTTTGGTATCAAAAGATTGACATATTCATATGGGATTTATCAATAATGAACTTGGGTCTGTGTGACCCTCCACAGAAAAGTTAGGTCACATACTAGAATTGGGTAGTAAAGCAGACAACATGCAAATGGTGATTGAAAAAAGTATCACAGACACAACCCCTTGTGGCGGGAACAGGTGTGGAAGTGCCTTTGACAATTTGTTGTAACTGTTCTGTTTTTTAGACTTTTGGGAAATCAATTCAAATTGATAAGATGTACATCTTCCAAGCCAATTTCCTTTGGCCAGAATATACCACTTATCTGTAAATTATGCTCTGAATTCAATTTATTTTATTTCAAACTGTGTTTGCTTGTTTATGTTATGTCTATATATTGTTTATTTTTTTAATCTGAATGCCCTGTACCTTTGTATATTAAATCCATAATTTAATATCTTGTGTCCTTGATACCATTAGCCAAGTTAACCCTTTGAATGCCAGTGTGTGATTTGTTGATACATTTGATTAACAAGCTTAGTGTGTGCTTGCATTTACATTTGTGTAGCAGTCTGGAGGTGTGAAGAGTTAACCCTTTGTTCGCTGGGTGTGGGTCTTGCTAGTCTGTGGGTAGCTAGAAGCCTTGTGTGCCAGTATATTGGGGTCCTAACTGCCGGTATTTAATAGGTGGTGGCAAACCTGAAGTGTGTGAGGTGTGAGCACTGTTTGGGGGCGATTCAGTAGGTCTATAACCTGTATGATAGGTAGAGACTGCGCATGGGAATTGTGTGTGACCTCATACAGCAAACACTCAAAGTCATGGCAGCTGGGAGCCTGTTTATGACAGACCCTAATTAGCTCACAAGAGTGGGAACTCTCAGAAAGTATGTCCGGCCATGTTTGCTACCAAGCCGCACCCCCGATATGAGTGCTTTTAGCCAAGTCCCTAAACTTCTGTGGTAGGTCCCTGGGGTAATAACAGAGTGCTTAAGGAGGGCCCATTTTACTAAGTCGTAGTCCGCACAGTCCTCTGGGGCCACTTCACGATAAGCTTCCACTGCCATCCCTCCTGTTTCTGTATGAGCAATGACGCTGACCAACTGCACTGGACACTGCCAAGAATGATCTTACCCCTTCTGTGTCTTTGAATTGGTGCTGAATCTCTGTGGAGGGCAGTACTTATGTAATGCAAAACTTGCAGGATCCGACGATGCGCCAATGATGTTTTGCATTGATTTCAGTTCCGAGGACGAGCGAAAAACCGAGCCTGAGCATCCCTAGTATTTAGGCCACAACATTTCACATGGGCAAATGTCTATTACCCACACACGCATGACAGCTATAAAACATGTCCTTTCGCCCAGGAATAAGTCTAAACTGCGTTCATTTTTGAGAATGAACAGCTTCTGCTGTCAGGAGACATTGCTTTCTACTGAGCCTGAACCATTAAATTGGACACAAGAGATGACAGGCATTTATACACATTAAACATGATCTTGTTTCAGCACCTGTTCTAGCACACCTGGAGTACAGGAAACCATTTATGTTGTTTTGTCATTTACACAAGTGATATGCAGCAGAGGTTCTAACACGGTAGCATTGAGAAAGACAGCATCCCCCTAACGTACTTTGGTTTTAAACTCGACAATGTAGCCACAAGCATTAAAAGACTGTTTTCAG